>NC_091070.1:194725151-195028181 GCF_032405125.1 Capricornis sumatraensis
GAGAATGAATTCATATTTGATCAAAATTATAAGAATTCAGAAATGGGAGGAAACTAGGTGGATCATAGGAAATCAGAAAAGATCAGATTAAATAACATGCAATAGGTTAATAAGCCAGCAACAGGAAAACATCACTATGAGCAACGCAGACACAAAGAGCAGGAGGGACTTTGAGCAGATAAGTTTCAGCCTCCAGGAGCCACACTATCCTGGCGTAAGCAGCACTGGTATCTAACTCCAACATTTCACGTCTATTAGTAACTGTTCTGGCAACTGTACAAAGATGCACTCAAAGAGAAAACACCAAATAGTCTGATCAATTTTATTTTATCTTTTTACAAGAATACTCCGGGGGTTGGTTGGTTTGTTCGGTTTTAACTAAAATGCCCTTGGATTTATTTCCAGTCCTGCAAAAGGTGAACAAAGGATAAGCTATATTTACCTTTTCCTGGCCATATTCTTTTACCATATAAGTAAATTCAAAATCATTATCCTCATAGCAAATCTAACTGGTACTAAGGTGATAAATGACAGAAAAATGCAATTTTCTTTGATCCTAGATGCTAAAAATATTTATTTTTCACAAGATGAGTGGACCAAGGTGTTAATAAGAATATATTCAGTCATTAAGGTATTCCCTAGAAACAGAATTCTTCCCTTGAAAGGAAAACCTCAAGCCAGTTTCAATATTTCATCAATTTAGTGGTCAATAGCCCCCTCCCCCTTCAACTCCAGTTACTTCACAGGAACATTAACAGCAATGTAGCACCAGATTTCCACAAAAATTTCCATTCTTCCTGCAAAACTTACCTGAATTTAGCAATTATTCATTAAACTAGGCACAGGAATTCTGAAATACTAAGATATTTTCAAATTTTTCTGTTAAAGTTATTACATTTGAGAAGGTGAGCAACTTGAAGAGCAAGGCAGGAAAAATCAGGAGTTTTTTCATTGGCATTCTCTTGTTCTGTTTCAGTAACTGTGAATTCAACCTGTTTTAATACTTACCATTCATTAGCACTGAATGGCAGATTACACATACTCTAGCTTCCTTTCTATCCATGTATAACAGTTTACATTTCAGGCTACAGCAGGAAGCACAAAAAACCTGCAGGAAAAAGAACATACTAAATTTACTTAGGATCACAGTATAAAGGAAATAAACCAATACTGATCAACACTGTGGAAAGGAAACCATATTAATACAACACTAACAACTTCAAAGTGAAGTCACTCAGTCGTGTCCGACTCTTTGTGACCCCATGGACCCCTGTGGACTGTAGTCTACGAGGTTCCTCCATCCATGGGATTTTCCAGGCAAGAGTCCTAGAGTGGGTTACCATTTCCTTCTCCAGAGGATCTTCCCAACCCAGGGATTGAACCCGGGTCTCTTGCATCATAGGCAGACACTTTACTGTCTGAGCCACCAGGGAAGTCCTAAAAACTTCAAAGGAAAATGCAATTGAGGAAGCTGGGTGTGGAGACTGTATTCAAAAGAAAGAAGAGATGAACATGTCTGTCAAAAATAAGGAAAGTTAAATTGCTGACTGAGAACAGAAATTTTTAGCCAAGACTACACAGCAAATATATACATGCCCAGTCTCTTTAGTCATGTCCGACCCAGGGAGAGAGCCCACATGCCCCATGTCTCCTGCACTGCAGGAGGATTCTTTACCACTGAGACACCGGGGAAGCAAATACATGGCGGGGGAAAAAAATCTAAGCTGTCTTTAGGCAAAATTTCTGTTCAAAATATCATACAACTTGGGTGTTTAGACCAGTAACATCTGCTATTTCTGTTTAGAGTCAATATTGTTGTTCAGTCACCAAGTGGTGTCCGACTCTTTGTGACCCCATGGACTGTAGCCCTCCAGGCTCCTTTTGTCCATAGGATTCTCCAGGCAAGAATACTGGAGTGGGTTGCCATGCCCTTCTTCAGGGGATCTTCCCAACCCAGGGATCAAACCCAGGTCTCTTAGTCTGCTGCAACGGGAGACAGGTTCTTTACCACTAGTGCCACCTGAGAAGCCCTTAGCTTTCCTGCCAAGAAGCAATCGTCTTCTAATTTCATGGTTGCAGTCACCATCTGTAGTGATTTTAGAGCCCAAGAAGAGGAAATCTGTCATTACTTCCACCTTTTCCCCTTCTATTTCCCAAGAAGTAATTGGACCAGGTGCCATGATCTTAGCTTCTTAAATATTGAGTTTTAGGCTGGCTTTTTCACTCTCCTCTTTCACCCTCATCAAGAGACTCTTTAGTTCCTCTTCTCTTTCAGCTTCAGCCATTAAAGTCATATTATCTGCATATCTGAGATTATTGATATTTTTCCAGGCAATCTTGATTCCAGCTTATAACTCATCCAACCCGGCACTTCACATAATGTGCTATGCAAACAAGTTAAATAAACAGGGTGACAATAAACAGCCTTGTCATACTTCTTTCTTAATTTTGAACCAGTCACTCTTCCACATAATGTTCTAACTGTTGCTTCTTGACTCCAGGTTTCTCAGGAGACAGGTAAGATGGTCTGGTATTTCCATCCCTTGAAGAGTTTTCCACAGCTTGTTATGATCCACAGCCGAAGGCTTTAGCATAGTCAATGAAACAGAGGTAGATGCTTTTCTGGAATTCTCTTGCTTTCTCTACGATCCAGCAAACGTTGGCAATTTGATCTCTAATTCCTCTGTCTTTTCTAAGTCTAGCTTGAATATCTGGTAGTTCTTGGTTCACATACAACTGAAGCCTAACTTGAAGGATTTTGAGCATAACCTTACTAGCATGGGAAATGAGTGCAATTGGCCGGTAGTCTGAACATTCTTTAGTATTGAAGATTGATCTTTTTCCACTGCTGCATTTTCCAAATTTGCTGGCATAATGAGTGTAGCACTTTAATAGCATCATCTTTTAGGATTTTAAATAGCTCTGCTGGAATTCCAGCACTGCCACTAGCTTTATTGGCAGCAGTGCTTCCTAAGGCCCACTTGACTTCATACTCCAGAATGTCTAGCTCTGGGTGAGTGACCACACCATCGTGATTATCCAGGTCATTAAAATCTTTTTTTGGTATAGTTCTTCATATATTCTTGCCATCTCATCTTAATCTCTTCTGCTTCTCTCATTTCAGTCCTTGATTATGCCCATCTTTGGAGGAAATGTTCCTTTGATATTTCCAATTTTCTTGAAGAGATCTCTAGTCTTTCCCCTTCTGTTGTCTTCCTCTATTTCTTTGCATTGTTCATTGAAGAAGGCCTTCTTGTCTCTTCTTGCTGTAACTCTGCATTCAGTTGGTTATACATTTCCCTTTCTCCCTTGCTTTTCACATCTTTTCTTTCCTCAGCTATTTGTAAAGCCTCCTCAGACAACCACTGTGCCTTCTTGCATTTCTTTTTCTTTGGGATGGTTTTGGTCACCACCTCCTGTACAGTGTTATGAACCTCCAACTACAGTTCTTCAGGCACTCTGTCTACCAGATCTAATCCCTTAAATCTATTCGTCATCTCTACTATATTATCAGGGATTTGATTCAGGTCATACATGAATGGCCAAGTAGTTTTCCCTACTTTCTTCAATTTAAACCTGAATTTTGCTATAAAGAGCTGATGATTTGAGCCAAAAGTGAGCTCCAGGTCTTGTTTTTGCTGACTATATACAGCTTTTCCATCTTTAGCTACAAAGAATGTAATCAATCTGATTTCAGTACTGACCATTTGGTGATATCCATGTGTAGAGTCATCTCTCGTATTGTTGAAAAAAGGTGTTTACTATGACCAGTGCATTCTCTCTGTGTGACTCCATGGACTGTAGCCTGCCAGGCTCCTCTGTCCATGGGATTTTCCTGACAAAAATACTGGAGTGGGTTGCCATACCCTCCTCCAGAGGATCTTCCTGACCCAGGGATCAAACCCACATGTCCGTCTCCTGCACTGCAGGCAGATTCTTTACTGCTGAGCCACCAGGGAAGCAAATACATAGGAGGGGAAAAAAATCTAAGCTGTTCTTAGGCAAAATTCCTATCCACAAACACATAACATGAGTGTTTAGATTAGTAACATCTGCTATTTCTGTTTGAAGAGGCAATATAGCAGGTGAAATAAACAAAGACCGGGAATTCTGGGCTTTCACTTCTGTTTTTTTACTACCCTTATGTGTGGAATAATAATCATACCAGCTGCTTTCATTGGTTTGCTACGCAAGCCAGGAAAGATCAAAATACAGAGTTTAACCATAAAAGCAAGCACAGCCCCAGCTACAGGGAATCAAATTTCCAGCACCTTATTTCCACTTTCCAGGGTTGGTTCCCGACAATCTTACTTCTTTTCCCTTCCATACCAGGCAACAAGAATCTCCTTAGCTCCCTGTTAAGATTTATTTTCTTGAGAACTCATTAATTCCTATCAGAGAGAACTTCATACAGGTAGAAAGGTGTTCCCAGCAGTGCAAATTTTACTAGTCCAGTTTTTATGGCCAATAAGTATCCTGTATCTTACATAACTGAAACAAGAGATGAGGTCCTATTAAAGACAAAGTGAGAGCAATCACCTCTTCTTCTACTAGGTATAATTAATCTACCTAGTTACCACGATTACCAATTTACATTTTCAGAGGCTTCCCATTATCAAAACAACTCTGTGGTATAGGGAGAACTGGAGCTATATTACCTTATTTTCTATCAGAGGAAACTAAATTTGGATCATTAAATGACTTGCTCAGGTTCACAGGAAACTATATGAATACTAGGCACTTAACATACATGTATTATCTCATCTAAACTCATAAATTCTATGAAAGCATTCATTCATAATTAACAGAGTTAAATAAATATGAAGTAAAACTACTCTGTCATAGAGCTAGCAAGCTACATAATAGGTTCGAAACACTGTATTGGAGGCAGTTACCAAAACCATCCCAAAGAGAAAGAAACGCAAGAACACAAAGTGGTTCTTTGAGGAGGCCTTACAAATAGCTGAGAAAAGAAGAGATGTGAAAGACAAAGAAGAAAGGGAAAGATATACCCAACTTAATGCAGAGTTCCAGAGAACACCAAGGAGAGATAAGAAACTCTTAAGTGAGCAATGTAAAGAAATAGAGGAAAACAACAGAAGGGGAGACAAGAGATTTCTTCTAGAAACTTGGAGATACCAAGGGAATAATTCATGCAAAGATGGGCACAATAAAGAACACAGATGGCAAGGACCTAACAGAAGCAGAAGAGATTAAGAAGAGGTGGCATGAATACACAGAAAAACTATACAAAAAAGGTCTTAATGACCCAGATAACCACAATAATGTGGTTACTATTCTATAGCCAGACATGGAGTGTGAAGTCAAGTAGGCCTTAGGAAGCATTACTACGATCAAAGCTAGTGGAGGTGCTGGAATTCCAGCAGAGCTATTTAAAATCCTAAATGATAATGCTTTTAAGGTGCTGCACTCAATATGCCAGCAAAATTGGAAAACTCAGCAGTGGCCACAAGACTGGAAAAGGTCAGCTTTCATTCCAATCCAAAAGAAAGGCAATGCCAAAGAATGTTCAAAGTACCGTACAATTGCACTCATTTCACATGCTAGCAAGGTAATGTTCAAAATCCTTTAAGCTCGGCTTCAACAGTACGTGAACCAAGAACTTCCAGATCTACAAGCGGGATTTAGAAAAGGCAAAGGAATAAGAGTACAAATTGCCAACATCTTTTGGATCATAGACAAGCAAGAGAATTCCAGAAAAACATCTTCTGCTTCATTGACTAAGTAAGCTAAAGCCTTTGACTCTGTGGACCACAACCAACTGTAAAAAATTCTTAAACAGAATATCAGACCACTTTACCTGTCTCCTGAGAAACCTACATGCAGATCAAGAAGCAACAGTTAGAGCTGGGCATGGAACAACAGACTGGTTTAAAATTGGGAAAGGAGGACATCAAGGCTGTATGCTGTCAACCTCCTTATTTAACTCCTTTATGCAGGGTACATCATAGGAAAGGCCAGGCTGGACGAATCACTAGCCAGACAATCAAGACTCCCAGGAGAAATATCAACCTCAGATATGCAGATGATACCACTTTAATGGCAGAAAGCAAAGAGGAACTAAAGAACCTCTTGATGAGGGTGAATAGAGGTGAGTGAAAAAGCTGGCTTAAAATTCAAAGTTCAAAAAACTAAGATCATGGCATCTGGTCCCATCACTTTATGGCAAATAGATGGGGAAAAAGTAGAAACAATGACAGATTTTATTTTCTTGGGCTCCAAAACCATTGTGAATAGTGACTGCAGCTACAAATTAAAAGACGCTTGCTCTTTGGAAGAAAAGCTATGACAAACCTAGACAGCGTATTAAAAAAGCAGAGACATCACTTTGCCGTCCATATAGTCAAAGCTATGATTTTTCCAGTAGTCATGTAGAGATGTGACAGTTGGACCATAAAGAAGACTGAGCACAGAAGAATCGATGCTTTTGAACTGTGGTGTCGGAGAAGACTCTTGAGAGTCCCTTGGACTGCAAGATCAAACCAGTCAATCCCAAAGGAAATTAATCCTGAATATCCATTGGAAGAACTGATGCTAAAGCTCTAATACTTTAGCCAGCTGATGCAAAGAGCTGACTCACTGGAAAAGACCCTGATGCTGGGAAAGACTAAGGGCAGGTGGAGAAGGGGGTGACAGAGGATGAGATGGTTGGACGGCATCACTGATTCAACGGACATGAGTTTAAGCAAGCCCCCAGAGATACTGAAGGACAGGGAAACCTGACATGCTGCAATCCATGGGGTGGAAAAGTCAGACACAACTTAATGACTGAAAAACAACAGCTCATTACAATGCTCTTAACACCACAATTCAACACAATTGCAGTTTGAGAAATTAACTACCTCCAGCAGCAGCAGCAGCAGCGGCAGCAGCAGCTGCTGCTGCTGCTTCCCAAGAAGCATAACCAAGTGGCTATGTTTTAAGACCAGAGGACAAAAAAATCTTGAGAAATTGATCCTGAGATTGTAAGCCAACAGATTATTTTAAAGTTCTTTTAATTCAGGGTCTTAAAAGGTTTTGCCGTATTCACCACCAAAATCCTCAGCGGTGAACAAAACTGAGTGTAAGTCAAGTTATTCAAAAGTAATTTGCAACTTAATGTATAATTTTATTTAAAATAACAAATTGCCATCTAGCAAAATACAAATCAGGGTTTCTTCACCCTTCTTTTTTAATTAAGTATAAAAGTGTATAAAAGTACAACATATTAATAGGGTTTTTTTTTTGAGGGAAAGTGTTTTATTTTTGTATTGATACTACTGTCACTCAACTCTGCAGGGGAAAACAGAGAAAAAAGGAGCCAACAATGGACAAAAATTATTGCCTTTAAATGCTCAAAGGTCCAGGTGATGTCTATGCAATAAACCTATTAGGTTTTTAATTTTTACCCTCTCCATCACATTTATGGGAAAAAAGCATGAATTATACAGCCAAAAAAAGGCCTTGGTTGGTTTCTAGTTCCACTTAGTTTCTTCAATTGTAAAGTAGGGATAATATCACCATTTACACAGGTTTACTAGAAAGATTAAATTAGATAATAAACAAAATACTCAGCATGTACTAAATAAATGTTAGCTCCCTTCTCATTCCCTCCTAGCTGGCTGCCCAGGAACTGTGTGGTCACAGTCCAGGTGTTGCTAGAGAAGTGGCCCTAGTACCAAGGACTTCAATTCCACCATTCTCTTATTCTGTTTTTTCCTAAAACCATTGCAAATTGCTTTCGAGTATGGACTCTGCAAGTCAGAGAGTCTGAGTTAGAATCCTAACTCTAACAGTTATCTGCTGTGTGATTTTGAACAAGTTATTAATCATTTTAAACCTATTGCAAAATATGGATTATAACACTAGCTATCTCCTAAAGAGTTAACATATACTAAATAAGATAACATAATCAGCATTTAGAAGTGTCTGGCATATGGTAAACATTCAATAAATATTAAATGAGAACATTATCTCATTCTCCTCACCATCACTACCACCATCATCATCAATCTGCCTCCAACTGCAAAGCATCTGCAACTTTGTAATTGTTTTGTTACTTATTATATTTCATATACTAAAGCTTTGTCATCTACAGAAATATGAGCAGTATGTTTTCATACAGTGACCATTCTTATACTGTTTTTGCCTCTCTTTAATTAAAAACAGAACACTAAGCAATAAATAATGCTCACTGAACGAATCAATGAGTAAACAAATAAATGGAAATAGATGAACAGATGGCAACATAGATGGGCCCTTTAGGACTATCCTTGCTTTTCCAATAGAAAGTGCTTTTATTGCAAAGACAATGTAACAATTTAAAAATGTCTCCAAAGACAAATACTGACCCTATCCCAAGAATGGATTGGACTAGTACAATTTGGCTGAAAGTTTAATACAAAGTCTCACAGGGCTATGAAAATTTCAATTTTCTACTAGGATTTACTTTCCCACTCCAAAATAACTAACAATTTTCTGAAACCTGCATCGTCTAGCCCTATTTCACCTTCTCTCAATATTTATATTTTCGATATGAAATATGAGCCAAGATTTAGAAATTTCTTAATGCTTTCACCACTAAATACAAAAATTCACCTAAATACAAAAAAAATCCCTACCTTCTCTTTTTTACCCTTGTTGAAAACCTAACACTCAATAAATGCACAAATGTCATCTCTTTGGCCTTCTTAAAATTTTTTCTCTTCCTTTGATTAATCCCCTTTTTCTTCTAAAACAACTTGTCTAGAAGATCATTCATGATGTTATATAAACACAGTAGTATCTTCCATCCTTAAAAAAATTCACCCATAATCACCACCTTCATTTAATAATTGCTCCAATTTTTCCTGTTCTCCCTTAACAGTAAAATCTGAAAAGGATCTCTCAGTCCCTTCACTTCTTATTCCATTTTCAACCAATTCCCCACTTTTGACCCATCCTGCTTCTGTATTCATAGAATAGAAAAAAGCATTCTCTATCAAGACAGCTTTTATAAGTGACCCTACTGTAGTCAAGTATAATGGTCCTTTCCCTGTCCACATCTTATTGACCTTGATCAGCATTTTACACAGGTGATACTCCCCATCCTTTGACAAACTACATTCTTCTTTTGACTTCCAAGACAACACATTTTCTTTGTTTTCTACCTGTCTCTCTGGCCACTCTTTCTCAGTCACTTGTACTGAGTCTTTCTTCTCCACTTGACCTCAGTGGCTCAGGCCTGGGCCCTTTCTCTTCCCTCCGTCCACTCTTCCCTAGGTGAGCTCGTGCATCCCCACGGCTTCTCACTGAATTCCCTACATAACCTGCAAAGCCCAATGATCTATTCCCTGAGTCCCTCTCTAAGCTCTTTTTATGTGGTTTCTTTTACTTGTGGTACTTTAACCACAATGTATTCCTTTCAGTTTCTTGAAGAGTTGCTTTCCTACCTCAGAGACTGTGTCTATGATGTTCACTCTTCCTAAAGCATTCTGCTCCCTGTTCTGATGACTGACTCCTCAAATTTCATGTATCACCTAAAATGCCACTTCTCAGAGGACTACCCCGACCTTCCTCCCCCTGTCCCTCTTATACAGTATCCCTCCTTGTTAATTTCCTAAATAGGCCTCATCACAATTTGAAATTCTGTTTGTTTGCTTTTGGTTATTCCCACTAATCTTTACATGAGAATACGGATCACAATGTCATTAGTATAAACCAGCACCCAGCACAGTGACAGACACTCGGTGTTTATTGAATAAAGTAATTGTCTGGGATTCATTTATTCATTAACAAAAATTCACTGAGCGCTTTGTAAGTAGCAGGTACTGCACCAAATGCTGGGGACACAAACAGAATCATAATCACAAGGTCCTTACAGACCAATGAGGGAGAAGGTCAAAGATAATACTGTATGATAAGTGCTATGACATGGGTGAGGCTGATTTTTAGCCCTCAGTCTTTTCAATGGAAAACATTTCCTAGCTTCATTAGAACTCAGATGAAACCAGCACGCTTGATCCTGTTTTACCACGCCAGAATGGTTAGACTCATAATGTCACTGAAAAGATAGGACAGGCAGGTTTTCAGGCAGAGTATGAGGGAAACTAACTTACTATGCAATATTCTATTTAAAGTACCTATTTCTTACTCTTATATCTATTGTTCCCCATTAACAGATAAGCAAATAGAAAATGGGACTGCCCTGATGGCTCAGTGGTAAAGGATCTGCCTGCCAATGAAGGGACACAGGTTTGATCCCTGATCCAGGAAGATCCCATGTGCTGCAGAGCAAATAAACCCATGTGCCACAACTACTAAGTCTGTGCTCTAGTGCCCAGGAGCTCTAACTACTGAGCCCACGTGCCACAACTACTAAAGTCCACGTACCTAGAGCCCATGCTCTGCAATAAGAGAAGCCCCCACAAGGAGAAGCCCATGCATTGCAACTAAAGAGTAGCCCCCACTCACTACAACTAGGAAGACGCTCTCATAGCAACAAAGACTTAGCAGAGCGAAAAACAAATAAGTAAAATTATCTTAAAAAAGAAAACAAACAACCCAATTAAAAGATAGGCAAAAGATTTAAACAGACACTTTACCAAAGAAGATACACAGATGGGAAATAGGTGAAAGAAAAGATGTTCAGTATCCTGTCATTAGAGTTGCAAATTAAAACAAAAATGAGATACTACACCTATTAAAATGTCTAAAATTTGGGATTTTCCTGCCTGTCTGGCAGTTAGGACTCCAAGCTCTCATTGCCAAGGGCCCAGACTCAATCCCTGGTTGGGGAACTAACATCCCACAAGCCACACACCGTGGCCAAATAAATTAATTAATTAAAATGTCTAAAAATCCCAAACTGACAAGACCAAATGCTGGTGAGGATGTGGAGCAACAAGAATTTTCATTCACTGCTGATGGGAATGCAAAAATGGTACAGTCACTATGGAAGACGATATGGCAGTTTTTTATGAAGAGAAGCGCTTCTCTGGTGGCTCAGACAGTAAGGAATCTGCCTGCAATGTTGGAGATCTGGGTTTGACTCCTGGGTGAGAAAGATCCCCTGGAAAAGGGAATGGCTACCCACTCCAGGATTCTTGCCTGAAGAATTCCATGGACAGAGGAGCCTGGTGGGCTACAGTCCATGAGGTCGCAAAGAGTTGAACACGACTGAGCTACTAACACTTATGAAGAGAAACATAGGCTTACCATACCCTCCAGTAATCATGCTCCTATATATTTATACAGGGCCAAATGAAAAACTTACATCTAGTCAAAACCTGCACACAAATATTTATAACATCTTTACTTATAATTGCCAAAAACTACATCAACCAAGATGTCTTTCTATAGCTGAATGAATAAACAAACTTGTGGTGTACCCATACAACACACCACTACACAGCAATAAAAAGAAACGAGTTATCATGTCACAAAAAGACATGGAGGTTCTTGACTCTGGTCTTCACAATGACCAAAAAAGTAAAAATAAACAAGTGGGACTACATCAAGCTAGAAAGATTCTACACAGTAAAGGAACCATCAACAAAATGAAAAGACAATATGGAAAATGAGACAATATTTTCAAGTCATGTATCCAATAAGGGGTTAATATTACAAATGTACAAAGAACTCATATAGCTCAACAGGAGGAAAATACACAATCCAATTAAAAATAGGTAAAAGACATGAACAGAAATTTCTCCAAAGAAGACATAAAAGGGCCAACATATATGTGAAAAGATGCTCCCTGATTATCAGGAAAATGCAAATCAAATGACAATGAGATATCAATTCATACCTGTCAGAATGGTTATTATCAAAAAGACAACAAATAACAAACGTTGGGAAGGATGTAAAGAGAGCCCTGTGCACTGTTGGTGGAAATGAAAATTGGTGTAGCCACTACAGAAAACAGTATAGAGGATGCTCAGAAAATTAAAAATATAACTATCGTATGACCCAGCAATTCCACAGTTAGGTATTAATCCAAAGAAAGCAACATCAATAACTCAAATAGATGCCTGCACAACCATGCTCACTGCAACATTATTTCCAATAGTCAATATATGGAAACAACCTAGCTGTCCATCCATAAGTGAATAAAGAAATTTTGGTATGTGTTTTTGTATGTATATGTGTATACACACACACACACGATGGACTATTCAGTTCAGTTCAGTTCAGTCGCTCAGCCGTGGCCGAGTCTTTGCGACCCCATGAATCACAGCACACCAGGCCTCCCTGTCCATCACCAACTCCCACAGTTCACTCAGACGCACGTCCATCAAGTCCGTGATGCCATCCAGCCATCTCATCCTCTGTCATCCCCTTCTCCTCCTGCCCCCAATGCCTCCCAGCATCAGAGTCGTTTCCAATGAATCGACTCTTCGCATGAGGTGGCCAAAGTATTGGAGTTTCAGTCTTACCATCATTCCTTCCAAAGAAATCCCAGGGCTGATCTCCTTTAGAATGGACTGATTGGATCTCCTTGCCGTCCAAGGGACTCTCAAGGGTCTTCTCCAACACCACAGCTCAAAAGCATCAATTCTTCGGTGCTCAGCTTTCTTCACAGTCCAACTCTCACATCCATACATGACCACTGGAAAAGCCATAGCCTTGACTAGACGGACCTTAGTCAGCAAAGTAATGTCTCTGCTTTTGAATATGCTATCTAGGTTGGTCATAACTTTTCTTCCAAGGAGTAAGTGTCTTTTAATTTCATGGCTGCAGTCACCATCTGCAGTGATTTTGGAGCCCCCCAAAATAAAGTCTGACACTGTTTCCCCAACTATTTCCCATGAAGTGATGGGACCAGATGCCATGATCTTCATTTTCTGAATGTTGAGCTCTAAGCCAACTTTTTCACTCTCCTCTTTCACTTTCATCAAGAGGCTTTTTAGTTCCTCTTCACTTTCTGCCATAAGGGTGGTGTCATCTGCATATCTGAGGTTATTGATATTTCTCCCGGCAATCTTGATTCCAGCTTGTGCTTCTTCCAGCCCAGCGTTTCTCATGATGTATTCTGCACAGAAGTTAAATAAGCAGGGTGACAATATACAGCCTTGACGTACTCCTTTTCCTATTCGGAACCAGTCTGTTGTTCCATGTCCAGTTCTAACTGTTGCTTCCTGACCTGAATACAAATTTCTCAAGAGGCAGGTCAGGTGGTCTGGTATTTCCATCTCTTTCAGAATGTTCCACAGTTTATTGTGATCCACATAGTCAAAGGCTTTGACATAGTCAATAAAGCAGAAGTAGATGTTTTCTGGAACTCTCTTGCTTTTTCCATGATCCAGCGGATGTTGGCGATTTGATCTCTGGTTCCTCTGCCTTTTCTAAAACCAGCTTGAATATCTGGAAGTGCACGGTTCACGTATTGCTGAAGCTTGGCTTGGAGAATTTTGAGCATTACTTTACTAGCGTGTGAGATGAGTGCAATTGTGGGGTAGTTTGAGCATTCTTTGGCATTGCCTTTCTTTGGGATTGGAATGAAAACTGACCTTTTCCAGTCCTGTGGCCACTGCTGAGTTTTCCAAATGTGCTGGCATATTGAGTGCAGCACTTTGACAGCATCATCTTTCAGGATTTGAAATAGCTCAACTGGAATTCCATCACCTCCACTAACTTTGTTTGTAGTGATGCTTTCTAAGGCCCACTAGACTTCACATTCCAGGATGTCTGGCTCTAGGTGAATGATCACACCATTGTGATTATCTTGGTCGTGAAGATCTTTTTTGCACAGTTCTTCTGTGTATTCCTGACACCTCTTCTTAATATCTTCTGCTTCTGTTAGGTCCATACCATTTCTGTCCTGTATCGAGCCCATCTTTGCATGAAATGTTCCCTTGGTATCTCTAATTTTCTTGAAGAGATCTCTAGTCTTTCCCATTCTGCTGTTGATGGACTATTATTCAGCACAAAAAAAAAGGAATAAAATCTTTACATTTGCAACAACATGGATGCAAGTTGAGGGAATTATGCTAGTGAAATAAGTCAGAGATACCAAATACTGGATGAGCTTACTTATATGTGGACTCTACTATTAAAACAAAACAACCAATAATGAGCTCATTAAATCAGAGAATAGTCTGGTGGTAGTTGCCAAGGTGGCAATATATGTGAAATAGATGAAGATGCTAAAAAGACACAAATTTGAAGTTATAAACTACATAAATCATAGGGTGTAGTGCTTGTCATCCTATCTATTGGTTTTTTTTTCACTTTCTTTTTTTTTTATTTTTACTTTATTTTACTTTACAATTCTGTATTGTTTTTGCCATACATTGACATGAATCCAAAAATATGGAACGCTTCACGAATTTGCGTGTCATCCTTGCGCAGGGGCCATGCTAATCTTCTCTGTATCGTTCCAATTTTAGTATATGTGCTGCCAAAGCGAGCACCTATCTATTGTTAATAATACTATATTGCAAATTTGAAAGTTGCTATGAGTGTAATCTTAAAAGTTCTCATCATATGAAAATTTGGTAACTATGTATGGTACAGATGTTAACTGGACTTATTATGGTGATCATTTCACAATACACACAAATATCTAATCATTATATTGTATACCTGAAAGTAATACACCCTTATATGTCAATTATACTCAATTTTTTAAAAAGTTAGGGAAGAATCTTAAATGTATATTTCTAAGTCAAAGATGCCAGTTTGAAAGCGAACATAATATATGATACCAACCATTGATAAAAGACATTTTGGAAAAGCAAAAACTACAGGGCCAAGATCAGTAGTTGCCAGGGTTCAGATAAAGTAAGGGAGGGATACATAAGTGGGGCACAAGGGACTTTCAGGGTGGTATAACCATTCTATATGATAATAAGATAGATAACATGCATTTATCAAACCAATAGAACTGTAAAATTCAAGGAGCAAATGCTAACAAAACTGTAGTATGTATTTCTTTTATATGATTATTGTTAATAAAATAATGTATCAATATTGGTTCATTAATTGCAACAAATGTACTACTCTAGTACAAGATGTCAATAATGAGGTCCACTTGAGGGGAGGTGTGCTTTCTGCCCAATTTTTCTGCTATAAAAAAAGAAAAGTCTATTCAATAAGCAAGCATCAGTCTTAAAGGATGCATTAGACTATATGAACTTAACAAACATCTACAAGACGTCCAATCCAGAAAAGCAGAAATACATTATTTTCAAGTGCATATGGAAGATTCTCCAGGACGGATTATATTCCAGGTCACAAAACAAGTCTCAACAAATGTAAGATAGAAATTACTTCAAGCATTTTTCTAATCATAATGGTATGAAACTAGAAATCAGCTACAGAAAGAAAAATGGGAAAAACATAAACATGTGGAGACTAAACAGCACATTACTAAAAAACCAATGAATCAATGAAGAAATCACAGAGAAAATCAGAAAATACCCTAGACAAATGAAGTGGAAACACAACATTCCAAAATCTCTGAGTTGCAGCAACAGCAGTTCTAGGAGGCAAGTTTATGGTGATATAGGCCTACCTCAAGAAATGAGAAAAACTTCAAACAAACTAAACTATAATCTAAAACAATTAGAAAAAGAAGAACAAACAAATCCCAAAGTATCCTGCACTAAATGTGGATTCTTTACCACTAAGCCCCCAGGGAAGCCAAGGACCACAGCTAACATCATATTCGATGGTGAAAGTCAAAGCTTTCCTTCTTAAATCAGGAACAAGACAAAGGATGCCCACTCCCAATCACTTCTATTTAACATAGTATTGGAAGTCCTAGCCACAGCATTCAGACAAGAAAAAGAAATAAGATGCATCCAAATTGAAAAGGAAGAAGTAAAACTGTCATTATTAGTAGATGACATGACTCTACATATAGAGAAACCCTAAAGTCTCCACTCTGCCTTTTCTAAAACCAGCTTGAACATCTGGAAGTTCACAGTTCACATATTGCTGAAGTCTGGCTTGGAGAATTTTGAGCATTATTTTACTAGCATGTGAGATGAGTGCAATTGTGGGGTAGTTTGAGCATTCTTTGGCATTGCCTTTCTTTGGGATTGGAATGAAAACTGACCTTTTCCAGTCCTGTGGCCACTGCTGAGTTTTCCAGATTTGCTGGCATATTGAGTGCAGCACTTTGACAGCATGATCTTTCAGGATTTGAAATAGCTCAACTGGAATTCCATCACCTCCACTAATTTGTTCATAGTGATGCTTTCTAAGGCCCACTTGACTTCACATTCCAGGATGTCTGGCTCTAGATGAGTGATCACACCATCGTGATTATCTTGGTCGTGAAGATTTTTTTTGTACAGTTCTTCCATGTATTCTTGCTACCTCTTCTTAATATCTTCTGCTTCTGTTAGGTCCATACCATTTCTGTCCTGTATCGAGCCCATCTTTGCATGAAATGTTTCCTTGGTATCTCTAATTTTCTTGAAGAGATCTCTAGTCTTTCCCATTCTGTTGTTTTCTTCTATTTCTTTGCATTGATCAGCCTTGGGATTTCTTTGGAAGGAATGATGGTAAGGCTGAAACTCCAGTACTTTGGCCACTTCATGCAAGGAGTTGACTCATTGGAAATGACTCTGATGCTGGGAGGGATTAGGGGCAGGAGGAGAAGGGGACGACAGAGGATGAAATGGCTGGATGGCATCACTGACTCAATGGACGTGAGTCTGAGTGAACTCTGGGAGTTGGTGATGGACAGGGAGGCCTGGTGTGCTGGGATTCATGGGGTCACAAAGAGTCGGACACGACTGAGCAACTGAACTGAACTGAACTGAAAGTCTCCACTGAAAAGCTATTAGAATAAATTAGTTTAGTAAAGTTGCAGGATATGAGATTAATGTACAGAAATCTGTTGCTTTTCTATAAACTAATAATGAACTACCAGAGAGAAAAAGCAATAAAATAATCTTGTTTAAAATGGCATCAAATACAATAAATATCTAGGATTAACTTACCAAAGAGGTAAAAGACTCTAAAAACCATGAAACACTGATGAAGGAAACTGAAGATGATACTGAAGAAATGAAGAAACTGAAGAAATGAATTAGAAGAAGTAATATTGATAAATACTGTACTACCCAAAGCAATCTACAGATTTAATGCCATCCCTATCAAAATAACCATGATATTTTTCCACCAAATTAGAACAACGCTAAAACTTACATGGATCCACAAAAAACTCTTGACTTCCCAAACCAATCTTAAGAAAAATGAACAAAGTTGGGGTGCTAGCTTCAGACTATACTACAAAGCTACAGTCATAAAAACAGCAGAGTACTACACTGCTATATTTAAAATGGATACCCAACAAGGACCTATTGCACAGCACATGGAACTCTGCTCAATGTTATGTGGCATCCTGGATGGAAGGGAAGTTTGGGGGAGAATGGATACATGTATATATATGGCTGAATCCCTTTGCTGTTCACCTGAAACTATTACAACATTGTTAATTGGTATACTCCAATACAAAATTAAAAGTTTTTAAAAAAATAGCATAGTACTGGCACAAAAAAAGACACACAGATCAACACAGAATAGAGAGCCCCGAAATAAATCCACACACTTACATCAATTAACCTATGACAAAGGAAGCAAGAATATACAAAGGGGAAAAGACAGTCTCTTCAATAAGTGGTGCTGGATAACTGGACAGCTACATTTATTTTACAAAATAAAATTAGAATATTTTTTCACATTACTTACAAAAAGAAAATGGATTAAAGACCTAAATGTTAGCCTGGAAAGTATAAGACTTCAAGAAAACATACAGAACACTCTTTAACACAAACTGTATCAATATTTTTTTGGATCTGTCTTCTAAGCCAAAGAAAAAAAAATCAAAAAATATATCAATGGCATCTAATTAAATTTAAAAGATTTTATACAGCAAAGAAAACCATCAACAAACCAAAGAAACAACATACAAAATGGGATAAAACATTTGCAAATTATATGATCAGTAAGGGATTAATATTCAAAATATATAAGAGCTCAAACAATTCAGTATCAAAAAACAAACAACCGAAATTTAAAACGGCCAGAACACATGAACATGCTTCCAAAGAAGACACACAGATGGCCACAAGCCACAGGAAGATGCTCAACATCACTAATCATCAGGAAAATGCAAAGCAAAACCATAATGTGATATCACCTTCACACCTTTCATGATGGCTATCATTAAGAAGTCTACAAATAACAATGTCAGGAAGGACATGGAAGGGAACCCTCATAAACTACTGGTGGGAATGTAAACTGGTATAGCCACTATGGAAAACTGTATGGAAATCTCTCAAAAAATTAAGCACAGAACTAACGTATTATCCAGCTATCCCAATTCTGGTTATTCAGCCAAAGAATATGAAAACAATAACTGAAAAAGATATGGACTCCTATGTTCATCATGACATTATTTACAAGAGCCAAGATATTGGCTCAACACAAATGTTCATCAACAGAAGAATGGACAAAGAATATGTAGGGCACGCATGCATGTGCATGCATGGATGGACACGTGACGCACACGTGTGCGCGCACGCACTCACACACACACACAGGACTATCACTTGGCCACTAAAAAGAATGAAATTCTGCCATTTACAACAACATGGATGGGCCTTAGAGAGTATTATGCTTAGTGAAAAGAGTTAGACAGAGAAAGACAAAACTCTTGAATATGACAAAACAAACAGACCCACAGATAAGGAGAACAAACTAGTGGTTAGCACTGAGGAGAGGAAAGGGGAGGGGCAAGATAGGAATAGAGGATTGAGAGGCAGCAATACAAACCACTATGCATAAAATAAATAAGGTACAAGGATGCATTATACAGTACAGAGAAACATGGTCATTATTTTAATAATTTTAAATAGAATATAGGGAATTCCCTGGCAGTCCAGTGGTTAGGACTCTACATTTTCACTGTCAAGGGTGTGGTTTCAATCCATGTTTGAGGAACTGGGATCCCACAAGTTGTATGGTGCAGTCAGAAAACAAAAAAAGAGTATAATCTACTAAAATACTGAATCACTATGGTGTACATTTGAAACTAATGTAATATTGTAAACCAACTATACTTTAACTTAAGAAACAGGTTATTAATTTCTTAAAGTGGGTATATCCAGGGAGCTAAATTAGGGACTTTGGATTTGTAAAAGTATGTAGAAGATTGCCATCTTTAAACATATAAATATTACTTTGTTTAAAACAAAAATTGTACCAGGCCTCTTCTCAACTAAAAATGTGTTTTGTTTTCAATTTCAAATTTGAAAACTTATTTTAATTCTTTAAAATATTTTCCACTTAAAAATATGCTATAGAAACAAAGATATCAAATATTATTATATAGTTCTTTTATATTCCTTTATAGACAAAATTACTCATAACTACTGTGGAACAGTAATTCAAATTAAAAGTATGGCATTAAATACTAACTGTAGTTTGCCATTTTATACATTAACATAAATTATATAAACTTATATTTATGTTATATAAATTTATGTAAAACATAAAATTTTATAATTACATTCAGAAATGTTCATTATACATGAATCACTTTCATAAATATAAATTTATGTAAAATATAACATTTTGTAATTACATGTAGAAATGTTCTGTATACATTAAATACCTATAATCCCCACTGTGTAGAGGAAGGTACCTTTCTAGAGCTATATTAAAAATAATCTAGATCAGTTTTCAATACGCCATTTTGATGTTATACATGTCATCAAGCTATCTGCTTTAAACTATATGTGATGATCATTTGCATGAAAAAGTATTAGTACTATTGGAAATGAATAAAAAAGAACAGTAATTGCAAAACACAATCCCTAGTATAGCCCATTAAGTGGTACTGTAATAAGCAGCATTCCAATCAAACTAAGATGACTTCCAGAAAACACACTTTCAGCACAGCACATTACAAAATGTTTAATGGCATATTTTTCCCACAAAGTGACCTTGGCTAATCAAGTATGTTTAATAATAACTTTACAGAGATAAATCAGTGCTAGCACAAACCTTATCATTTCCTTTTCTTTCTTTTTTAAACACAGAAGTTCACACAAGATTTCAGAGCTGTAAGGAAATAAAATCTATGCAATCCCTTCCTTTTACAGCAGAGGAAACAGAAGCCCAGAGCTGTTTCATACTCATTCCACTGTTCTTTCCATTCTTCCTCTCCTACATTCCTCTTCTGTGGTCTGTCTATTCAAATCACTATCTATCCAAACATAGTAAAAATCCATCAATTTTGAGTTATACTGTTAAAGTCAATTAATGTGGAAAAAGTAGTGAGTAAACTGGAGTGGTATATCTCTCCTCACTCTATGACCTGGCACCCACATTGTTCTTTTCTTAACTTGTAGTCCAAGACCTAATAGTGAAGTAAAACCTAAAATCCTGCTATCTTTGCTATACTCTCCCATCCACTGATAGCACCAATCACTTAGCATTTCTGTCTTCCTTTCAAATTCCCAGTCCTTTACCACTATCCAAAACTAGTGTTCACCCAAAGACAATCACTTAGATTTCTAGTAAGCAATCCAAATACTGATAAATTTTGCTACTATGTCCAGTGTGGTAAAAAGAGCAAGGGGCTTTGGAACTGAATAAATTTGTGTTAAAATCCATGCACTTTCACTTATAAACTCTACTTTCTGAGGTACTTTTCTTCTCTTTAACTGTATCTCAGAGAACTGTGTTTAGTTTAGACCAGATAAGCCTAGTATATAGTAGAAGTGTTTAAAAAAATGCTACTCTCATCTTGCACACTGTCCTAAACAAATACACAGTATCTACATTGTGAGTATCAGTTCAAGAACTTTTAAAGGCTATTTTCATGTCTATTTCAGTAGACAGAACAGTCATTAACCAGCTAGCATCTCGTAAATAACAACCAACCACATCACTGATGGTAATGGATAAAGTGTGATAAAACCTTGTGAATGACCAAATAAAAGATAAAAAACTTTTTTTTTCTTTTAGCAATTCTTTTCCACTTTCAAAAAGCTCTTTCCTGTACTCTTAAACTCATTAGCTTCCCTTAGGCCTTTCAAGTCAAATAATCAAATAAAAAGGGGTCAAATATTTACGGCAAATGGAACATAACAGAGGATGAATAACTGTGATCTACTAGATTCAGTGTTTTCCATAGGAAATAAATATAGGTATATAATAACAATGATCACTTGAACTTAGAGGGCTAAGTTCATTAGATTAACAATGATCACTAGAACTTTTCAAGGAAGTAATTCTCTGTACTCTTTTTTTTATTGGTCTTGCTGTACAGCTCAGAGGATCTTAGTTTCCCAACCAGGGACTGAACCTGGGGGCACAGCAGTGAAAGCCCCAAGTCCTAACCACTGGACCAGCAGGAAACTCTCTTCTGTATTCTTTCTATTCTGTAATTTATTACTTATCATACAGGAGAAGTAAAAGATTATGCTGCTGGATGGAACAATTATATGAATTAATATTGCATGAAATCATAAAATAAAACCCATTTGCTAAGCATTTCAGAGCATGACATAGTTTTCCAGTTAACAATGAACTATGGAATCCAGGTGTTTTGGTGTCCACTGTAACAATATAGAAATAAACTGCAATATTTTAATATCTTCCTAAATTCAATTATACTCTTCTTAAAGACAATATATCAAGATAAATGTAACAATATCTGTAATTCTACTCATCAAGAGCTGAATATATGCCCTAAGTGGAAATGAAAGTGAAGTCGCTCAGTCGTGTACGACTCTTAGCGACCCCATGGACTGCAGCCCACCAGGCTCCTCCGTCCATGGAATTCTCCAGGCAAGAACACTGGAGTGGGTTGCCATTTCCTTCTCCAAAGCATGAAAGTGAAAAGTGAAAGTGAAGTTGCTCAGTTGTGTCCAACTCTTAGCGACCTCATGGACTGTAGCCTACCAGGCTCCTCCATCCATGGGATATTCCAGGCAAGAATACTGGAGTGGGGTGCCACTAAGCTTTGCTAAATAATTTCCCACAATTTTCTATTAACTCCTTCTATATTCAAGTGTATTTTTATCACAGCCTATTCTTCTGTTTCAGACTCAAATTGAAGAAAGTAGGGAAAACTGCTAGACCATTCAGGTATGACCTAGATCAAATCCCTTATGATTATACAGTGGAAGTGAGAAATAGATTTAAGGGACTAGATATGATAGATAGAGTGCCTGATGAACTATGGAATGAGGTCCATGACATTGTACAGGAGACAGGGATCAAGACCATCCCCATGGAAAAGAAATGCAAAAAAGCAAAATGGCTGTCTGAGGAGGCCTTACAAATAGCTGTGAAAAGAAGAGAAGCGAAAAGTAAAGGAGAAAAGGAAAGATATAAGCATCTGAATGCAGAGTTCCAAAGAATAGCAAGAAGAGATAAGAAAGCCTTCTTCAGTGATCAATGCAAAGAAATAGAGGAAAACAACAGAATGGGAAAGACTAGAGATCTCTTCAAGAAAATTAGAGATACCAAGGAAACATTTCATGCAAAGATGGGCTCAATAAAGGACAGAAATGGTATTGACCTAACAGAAGCAGAAGATATTAAGAAGAGGTGGCAAGAATACACAGAAGAACCGTACAAAAAAAGATCTTCACGACCCAGATAATCACGATGGTGTGATCACTCACCTAGAGCCAGACATCCTGGAATGTGAAGTCAAGTGGGCCTTAGAAAGCATCACTATGAACAAAGCTAGTGGAGGTGATGGAATTCCAGTTGACCTATTTCAAATCCTGAAAGATGATGCTGTGAAAGTGCTGCACTCAATATGCCAGCACATTTGGAAAACTCAGCAGTGGCCACAGGACTGGAAAAGGTCAGTTTTCATTTCAATCCCAAAGAAACGCAATGCCAAAGAATGCTCAAACTACCACACAATTGCACTCATCTCACACGCTAGTAAAGTAATGCTCAAAATTCTCCAAGCCAGGCTTCAGCAATATGTGAACCATGAACTTCCAGATGTTCAAGCTGGTTTTAGAAAAGGCAGAGGAACCAGAGATCAAATTGCCAACATCCACTGGATCATGGAAAAAGCAAGAGAGTTCCAGAAAAACATCTATTTCTGCTTTATTGACTATGCCAAAGCCTTTGACTGTGTGGATCACAATAAACTGTGGAACATTCTGAAAGAGATGGAAATACCAGACCACCTGACCTGCCTCTTGAGAAATCTGTATGCAGGTCAGGAAGCAAAAGTTAGAACTGGACATGGAACAACAGACTGGTTCTAAATAGGAAAAGGAGTACGTCAAGGCTGTCTATTGTCACCCTGCTTATTTAACTTATATGCAGAGTACATCATGAGAAATGCTGGGCTGGAAGAAACACAAGCTGGAATCAAGACTGCCGGGAGAAATATCAATAACCTCAGACATGCAGATGACACCACCCTTATGGCAGAAAGTGAAGAGGAACTACAAACCCTCTTGATAAAAGTGAAAGTGGAGAGTGAAAAAGTTGGCTTAAAGCTCAACATTCAGAAAATGAAGATCATGGCATCTGGTCCCATCACTTCATGGGAAATAGATGGGGAACAGTGGAAACAGTGTCAGACTTTATTTTGGGGGGCTCCAAAATCACTGCAGATGGTGACTGCAGCCATGAAATTAAAAGACGCTTACTCCTCGGAAGAAAAGTTATGACCAACCTAGATAGCATATTCAAAAGCAGAGACATTACTTTGCTGACTAAGGTCCGTCTAGTCAAGGCTATGGTTTTTCCAGTAGTCATGTATGGATGTGAGAGTTGGACTGTGAAGAAGGCTGAGTGCCGAAGAATTGATGCTTTTGAACTGTGGTGCTGGAGAAGACTCTTGAGAGTCCCTTGGACTGCAAGGAGATCCAACCAGTCCATTCTGAAGGAGATTAGCCCTGGGATTTCTTTGGAAGGAATGATGCTAAAGCTGAAACTCCAGTACTTTGGCCACCTCACGTGAAGAGTTGACTCATTGGAAAAGACTTTGATGCTGGGAGGGATTGGGGGCAGGAGGAGAAGGGTATCACAGAGGATGAGATGGCTGGATGGCATCACCGACTCGATGGACGTTAGTCTGAGTAAACTCCGGGAGTTGGTGATGGACAGGGAGGCCTGGCGTGCTGTGATTCATGGGGTCTCAAAGAGTCGGAGACGACTGGGCGACTGAACTGAACTGAACTGATTCTTCTGTAAAATGATTTCCCTTTTCCTACTGCTAATTCTCCACTTGTGCTCTGCTGTGATTCCATTCTGTTCACATACTTTAGAATTTTGATCCATAAATAATATCCACTTTCTTATCTCCTTCTCCAAATAGTCATTTTATCTTTTAGCAGGGGGCAGAAGGGGAGATACGGTATGCTCACAGGGCAGCATGCAGGATAGAACCCAAGACCCCTGCAGCAGAAACATAGAGGAGTCTTAACCACTGGACCACCAGAGAAGGCCCAAATGGTTGCTTTTTATATTATAATTTTCCTGACTCCTCCTTCCATTCTTGGAAAAATTAAGCTCCCCTACCTTACTGTTTCTAAAGCATTTTGTTTATACTGCTATTATAAATGAGGAGACACGCTAGGAGAAGCATTTATGACAGAAGGAAAGAGTCCTAGCTTTTCCTCCAAAGGTGACTCTACCACTTTCAAGTCGTGTGACCTTGGATATATTCCTTGACCTCTCTGAGCCTCTAATTCTTGATCTGTCAAGTAGGAAAAAATTAACCACCCATTCTACAAGATGAGAATGAATATAAAACACACATGACTGACTCTTAAAATACTGTTTTATAAATTGTATGGGATGGTCCAATTTTCTACTCAGATCAGCAGTTCACAATTTTTTTTTTTTTTAGGATTTTTGCAAAATTACAGGAAATCCAGATATTCCTCACTCACTGAAATCAATCCTTCTGATTATAAACTCTATGGGGTCATACATTCTATCTCCAAATCTCCAGCACTTAGCCCAGAAACTTTCATACAGTAGATGCTTAATATATGCTTGTTATAGTAACGAACACTTATTGCCTATAGATATTAAGTTTTAAAAAGTATTGGAAATTACTGGATAGTAGCAATATTAAAATGGTACAAAATAAACTTTTTTCAACGGTAAACACTATTTTACAAAATCACATTGCTTAGGGTATTTTTCCAGCTATCTTCCAAGTATCATTTGATTAATTTACTGTCTAGAAAAACTATACCCACATTTATAAACCCCTGTCTTCTGAGACACTCAAGGATTTTTACAGACATTATCTCAACAATCCTCAGAATATCCCTGAGGAAAATGGAGATGGAAAGAGAAAAAGATGGAATATGAATCCATAATCCATATGAATTATGAATTCTACAAATTCCACTCAGCAAAAATTCCATGTAATTTTTCAGCTTATGTGCATTTTTATGTCACCATTTTCTTTCTGAATCCACCTAAGTCGCCTATTTAGTCACTACATCTGAATATGCTGGCCTGGAACAAAAGCATTTTTATTATTTGCTTAAGAGAGCAAAATTTTCACAAAGTGTTACACACAGTAAGCAAAACATAGAACAGAAACAAAAAAAATGATGCCTCTAATCCCCTAACAGAAAACTAACTGTTCAGGCTACTGACCACAGGTTTACTTCAGATTGCAAAATATTTAGGAATTAGACACATTATTTTCTTCAAATTTTAATAATCAGAGACTAACAGACCAGTCACAATTTTAACAACTTTCTGCTCCCCGCTATTTGGTTCATTTGTTCTCTGACTTTATAGCAGCCCTTGTTGAATGTCCACCCAAGAACCATTCTTCCCCTTTTCCTTTGCCATTGTACTAGATATCCTGGAACTTTCTGTACACATATTTTTGTCTCCCCCCCTCCCATATAACTATGACTCGAAAAAGAGTTGAAGGCTATTGATCCTTGTGACGTTCTAAGGATAACTGATATTCCTTAGTTCTCTCAAAATTCTGTTAGCTAGTAACACATCAATATACTAGGTTTTTTTTAAGTGAGAACTACTAACAAGGAGGAAATAGGATTTTGTATTTTTTAATATTCTTTTCATTATCTGAGCTTTCTGGGGCTAATGCTGCCTTATTGGCTCAGCCCCAAGGGGTGAATCACAATTGATCTTTGCCAATCCTGGCAATTCTGTTCCCTGTTGTCAGTCATTGGTCTAAATTGGATCTGTGGTCTAGAAGTGGCCAATAAATTGAAAGAAGTTGCTGGGGTTTCTTTCCTTCCTGATGAGAGGGTGGCAAGAGAAATAGGCTTTTTTGCCACTGACCAGCTTCTCTGTACTTAGGAAGTCATCAGGTAGGACTTCATGCTTAAAGCTGTGCCACAGTATATTGAGACCATGAAGGGAAGACCAAGAGAACTTCAGTAACCCTGACTCTATACCCAGACACAGCAGAGTCTCTATTTTCAGGCCTCTTGCTATGTGAAATAAATGTTATTTTTGTTTGAGTCACTGAGAGCCAGATAGTCTGTCCCTTGAAGTTGACGGCAATCTAATTAATTCAGACAGACCATTAAATCAGGCAAGAAGAGAAACAGAGGTCATTTACTGAGTACTTACTACTACATGTAATTTCATTTAATCTTCAGAGTAGCCCAATGAAAGTTATCTTTTGGGTTGTTTTCTTATGACAAATTTGGCACATGCACTACTGGTAAAGAACCTGCTGCCAATACAAGAGATGTAAGAGACATGGGTTTGATCCCTGGGTTGGGAAGACCCCCTGGAGAAGGAAATGGCAACGCACTCCAGTATTCTTGCCTGGAGAATCCCCTGACAGAGGAGACTGGCAGGTTACAGTCCACAGGGTTGCACAGTCAGACACAATGGAAGCAACTTAGCATGCACGCAAAGCTTAATAAAGTTATATAGTTAACAGTAATAAAGCTGAAGTTCAAATTCAGACCTGACACAAAACCTTACATTACTTTAAAAAATACAAAATCCTATTTCCTCCTTGTTTATAGTTCTTGCTTAAAGAAATATTAGTATATTGATGTGTCACTAGCTAACAGAATTTTGGGAGAACTAAGGAATATCAATTATCCTTATTACATTGTCACAAGGATCAACAGCTTTCAAGTCTTTTGAGTCAAAGTTATATGGGGGGAAAAGACAAAAATATGTGTACAGAAAGTTCCAGAATGTCTAATACAATGACAAAAATTCTATAGTAAAAACTGGGATGGATTCTAAGTATAATTACTCAAGAATTAAAAAATATAAAGTCAATTATAAACATTTCTTAAATTTCTTAAAATCTTATTCAGAAGAATAATTTCCCGTTTCAAGCTATTCCATTAAGCAAGTATCAATATAGAAATCAAAGTTACCACTTCTGCAGTTCTCATCTCTTCTTGAAAACTGATTCAGCTTAAATCTTCACAACAACAAGAAAATTATATAAACACTAAGAATCAGCAAGGCCATTTTTCATTTGGAAATTTACTAGAACTGTATATTCAAAAGCTATTTGTAATCTCATCTCAGCCTTAAGCATGCTCCCTATATTACCTTTATTAAGTTTTAATTGAGCATTGTAAAATGCACATGCCAGATTCCTGACACACACAACTTACCTTCCCACATGCTCTGCAATGATGCCTCCTTTTGGTGAATGTAAACCTGGCTTCACATTTCATGCAGTTTGGAGCCTGAGAATCTGGTACCCACACTGGAGCCACTTCACCCAGAGTGGTAAACGGCTTTCTAGCAGAAATTCCAAACTGACCAGCTCTGAGATCATTATCTGGGCTTTCTGGAGCTAATGCAAGGCACGGTCTACTGGATATCCCAGATTCATAACTTTCTAAATGGTCCCCATTTGTATCAGCAATAGAGATGTTTCCCGAAGACGCACTGCACACATTGGTTGCTGAATTTTCCCCTAATTTTGCTTTCCCAAGAACATCATTTTTGTTTTTAGTGGTATTTCCACTGTTCGCAGGAAGGTCATTTTGTAAATGGTCTGATAATGGCTTTGGAATTTGAAGTTTAAGATTAGAAGGTTGCTTGGGTCTTGCACCACCAAAAGGAACACTGATAGATTGCAGGTTTGCTACTATCTTGGGGGAAGATTGCCCAAGCACTGATGGAACCTGGCTACAGAAATTGTGTAAATAGTTTTTCTTCGTTAGGTCACCAGTGCTGTTTAAAAGTAGTCCACTCCCTTCTGTGGCTTCATTTCCTCTCTGTTCATAAATATTTGAGTAGCATTCCGACTTGCTCTCCTCTATTTCCTTTTCTTCTGTTACTGAATCTTCTTTGGAGGGTAAAGTCTTTGGAACAAAACAAACAACTGGGCTCTGCATTCCATAGGAATCACAACAATTAGATAGTGAATTTGCTGCTGGTGTATCTATAACAGTGGAGAAATCACATCCTTCACTTTCATTCATGCAAGTTCCTTTTAAATCTAGACCTGCTTCTGCCGTTCTATCACACGCTCCACTATCATCACAGGTGTCTTCAGGCTGATTCATCTGCAGGAACTTCTCATTTTCTTTTTTTACTTGGCTCTCATTCATCTTGTTTGGTTTAGTCAACTTCCAGTTAGTCATCTCCTGAGATTCAGAGAAATGCTCTGTCATATTAACAAGTTCTTTAGTGCCAAGAATTTCTTCATGTTTACAGCCTTCCTTGTCATCAGCTTTAACCTCACTGGGCACAAGACAATCTGAAACCTGTTCAGAGTTATCATCCCTGCCAGATCCATTAGGCATGTCAGTTTTGAGAAGTAAAGGTGAAGCAGACTGGGTGGATTCTTCAGTTGTCCTCTCCTCTGCTGGCTCTTTTTTCATCAAAATCTCCTCACTCAAGTGAGAAAAGGAGTTTGGACTCCCCAGGTCTGTCCTAGGAGAGCTGGTTTTGCCAGTGAGAATCTCATCTGGGGTGGCGTCCTCTTGCTTTACAGCAGGACCTTCCTCTGTTCGCTGGGATGAGATTACTGAATCTAGTGTTAAACTTGTAATCACAGACATGGAGGGGTCTCTGTCTATATTTTCATCATCCTGTAACTGTGAAGGGGAACAAACACTGGCTAGATTATCAGAAGTAGTACATATATACTTATCAGAATCCCCCTCTGGATTTGGTCTATTCAACGGATCCATTTGTTTCTCTGAGTTCATATCTTTTTCAGTGGACCCATTTATACTAAAACTAAACTGATCAGTTTGTCTGTTTTCATTATCCAGTGAACAGCTAAAAGCATTCTTGAGGGACTGACTATTATAATTATTACAATCCTGCAAATCACTTTGTAATGTCCTTTTATCACAGTTATGCATGACAGCTACAACAAGAACGTTCTTCTCATCTGGCAGACAAGCTGGGTTTCCACATTTCTTCTCTCCCACTTCGACAGTACTGCATTGATCATCTCGATTACAGTTCCTCTTAATTAACTGGTCTTCTGTAACCGCATTTTCATCAATCCACATTGTGTTGATCTCTGGATTCAGACTACAGTCTTGTCCATTAGCACAGTGGTCCTCTCCCTCTGTGTTAGGAGGAGCTGAATGAGCCAGAGAGAAGACTTTCAGTTGTGGCTGTGACTCAGAAACTGTAGGTTCATTCACACTGGTCAGTGCAGAGTTAAATGACAGCTGAAGAGAAGGAGGATCTAGAATCTTATTCCACTTTGTATCCAATAAAATAGGAGAAACGGTTTCATCTGAAAAAATAAATAATTACAATAAGTTTGTTGGTAACGCTGATAAGGCTAGGACTAAGTTACTGAAATACACTTGCAAATGTTCTCTGAAAGTAAAATCTACCTAAGATATGTGAAAACAGAATATTCCTATGATATGAAGTTTCTGATTTTTAGCTATGGATAAGAGAAAACATTTAAGACAGTTCCCTGAATTATATATCACCAAATGGTAATATCTCAGAACATTTCAAACAACAAAAGAATTCTACCTCGATCTAGTTAACATAATTAGTGACTGGCAGGCTGTCCTTTGAGCTGAGCAGGGGAGTGCAGTAATCGGGTAGGCCTTGGATAGGCTAAGCACAGTATGGGGTAGGGGCTAATCTAAAGTGAAAAACAAATTAGAACAGTGATGAGGATATAGTAATTGAGTGGAAAGGAAACAAAGGAATTTTCTGTGGAGACAGAAAGTTCTATAATCTACATCATGACTAAGATGTGGGTTATATGGATATATCTTTGGTCAAAACTGTACATTTAAGATCTATACAATTAATGTATAAATTTTACCTTTAAAAATCTGTAAAAAAAAAAAAACAACAATGAAGCAGGGAGTAAGGAATAAATGAAGATATATAAATGAAAAATGGCAGCATGTCACTCACTACTGAAGCTGTGTAATGAGTACACAGGAATTTATTATACTATTCTATTTACTTTTGTATATATTTGAAATTTGTCTGCAACAAGTTTAAAAGTTTCCTACAGTATGTGAAATTCTGCTTATAACCATGCTACAATACATTATTTCTTAGGTTCATAATTATACTGAGGAAATTTGGCAGAAATTCTGCATTTGCCATATTAAATCAATGTTTTTATACTCTATCAATAATCAAAATTTCATTTAATGTTTATTTTTAATAGATCATAACTATGATGGCTACTTTCCCAAGTTATAGTGCTATGTGTATGTCTAATTAGAGAAGTAAGAAACAAAGCACTTTGCAATTATTGCCTTTCCTGCTTTCTTCCTAGAGTAAATCTGATAATCACAGCCCTGAAATTACATAGATACAATCTGTTCTCAGGGAAGTCCCTTCCTCTAGTAGCAACATTAATTTTTAAGGTTTCCTTAGTACTTTGTTCATATCTCTATCAAAGCTTTTATTACACTGAAATACAATGATTTACCTGACATTTTCAGGCAGAAACCATTTCTTCCCATCAGTGTTAGTCCTAGCTTTGCAGAGCACTTGATTATGTAATAGGTACACAATAAAAACATTCTGATAAATATGCAGTAGATACACAATAAAAACATGCTAAGTGATACCACAGTAAAAGCACTGAGGTTGAGGAACATGAGATTAAATGATAGCTCTGGCCTCCGAAAAGCACATAATCTAGCTGCAAAAATAAGAAATAGATACAGCAAACATGAATATCTAACTAGTAGTATATGATAGATTAAGTATTTGAAAACTACTATGTAGTAGTAGAAAATAAAATTAAGTATAAAGATATTTCACAGGCTGATGCAGCAAACTTGAATTCATGGAAGCAGGAGGATATGTGCTGGGCTTCAAAGACAATTTTACATAAACCTGGAAACAGGACATATATAAAAGAGAAAAAAGGAAAAGTACAGCCCCAAGCACAAGAATCTGAAAGAGCAATTAAGTAAACCAGCTTGAGGTGAAAAAAGAATTAGTGTAAGAATGTAGTGAAAAGAAGCTAGAAAGGTCAGACTGCAAAAGCCATAAAAAAAATTCAGATTGCATGGAGAATGGGATTAATATACTCTGACTGCTAAATGTTAAATCCTGAGTTCCCCAAATTTGGGCTAGCAGAGATGTGAGATTTGGTAACATGTACTTCCTTTAAGAGATTAAGAGATGGCAAGAATACACAGAAGAACTATACAAAAAAGATCATAATGATCAGAATAATCATGATGGTGGGGGTCACTCATCTAGAGCCAGACATCCTGGAGTGTAAAGTCAAATGGGTCTTAGGAAGTACAACTATGAGCAAAGCTAGTGAGGTGATGGAATTCAACAGAGCTATTTAAAATTCTAAAAGATGATGCTATGAAAGTGCTGCACTCAATATGTCAGCAAACTGCTTGGAAAACTCAGCAGTGGCCACAGGACTGGAAAAGGTCAGTTTTCATTCCAATCCCAAAGAACAGCAATTCCAAAGAATGTTCAAACTACCGTACAATTGCACTCATTTCACATACTAGAAATTGAAAGGTAATGCTCAAAATCCTTTAAGGTAAGCTTCAGCAGTACGTGAATCAAGAAATTCCAGATGCACAGCTGTACCAGAGTTCAAATTGCCAACATCCACTGGATCACAGAGAAAGCAAGGGAGTTCCAAAGAAACATCTACTTCTGCTTCATTGACTACACTAAAGTCTTTGATTGTGTGGATTACAACAAACTGTAGAAAATTCTTAAAGAGATGGGAATACCAGACCACCGTACCTGCCTCCTGAGATATCTGAATGCGGGTCAAGAAGCAGCAGTTAATTCAGATACAAAACAGTGGACTGGCTCAAAATCGGGAAAGGAGTACACTGTACAAGTCTGTACATTGTCAAGTCTGTGCATTGTCACCCTGCTTATTTAACGTCTATGCAGAGCACATCATGCAAAATGCCAGGCTGAATGAATCACAAGCTGGAATCAAGATTCCTAGGAGAAATATCAATAACCTCAGATATGCAGATGATATCACTCTAATGACAAGAAAGTTAAGAGGAACTAAAGAGCCTCTCGATAAGGATGAAAGAGAAGAGTGAAAAAGCTGGCTTAAAACTCAACATTCAAAAAACTAAGATCATGGCATCCAGTCCCATCATTTTATGGCAAATAGATGGGGGAAAAAATAGAAACAGGGGCAGATTTTATTTTCTTGGGTTCTAAAATCACTGCAGCCATGGTGCAGTGCAGCCACGAAAAGACACTTGTTCCTTGGAAGAAAAGCTATGACAAACCTAGACAGTGTTTAAAACCTAAAAAGCAGAGATATAACTTTGCCAACAAAGGTACAGATAGTCAGAGCTATGGTTTTTCCAGTAGTCATGTATGGATGTGAAAGTTGGACCATAAAGAAGGCTGATCACTGAAGAATTGATGCTTTTGAATTGTGATGCTGGAGAAGACTCTTGAAAGTCCCTTGGACAGCAAGGAGATAAATAAAACCAGTCAATCCTAAAGGAAATCAACCTTGAATATTCACTGACACCAAAGCTGAAGCTCCAATACTTTGGCTACCTCATGCAAAGAGCCAACTCACTGGAAACTCCCAGAGCCAACTCCCACCCTGATGCTGGGAAAGACTGAGGGCAAGCGGAGAATGGGGTGACAGAGGATGAGATGGTTGGATGGCATTACCAACATCATGAACATGAATTTGAGGAAACGCTGGGAAGACAGTGAAGCCTGGCATGCTACAGTCCATGGGGTCACAAAGAGTTGGACACGACTGAATGACTAAACAACAACAACTGAGATTTTTTAAAAACAGTTCAAAACAGGACATCCCTAGTGGTACAGTAGATGGGAGTCTGCTTGCCAATGCGGGGAGCATGAATTCAGTTCCTCACATACACAGAGCCTGTGCTCCTCAACAAGAAAGCCACTGCAGTGAAGAGCAGCCTCTGTTTGCCGCAACTAAAGAAAGCCCACACACAGCAATGAAGACACAGAGCAACCAAAAAGTTAAAAAAAAGAAAAAGTTCGAAACAAATGATCAGCAGAGTTGCAAAAAATCTGGCTTCTGAAATCATTCTCCTTTAAAAGGAGCTATTTTTGGTAAGCAAACACTATATTTCAACGAGAGTGACAATTTTTACTGACTCAACAGGAATATTTTGCAAATCAACTATGTAGAAAATATTCTACTAGAACCTACAGAAGTTGCAAAGAGACCGAGGTAAAGAACTATACTTTTATTAATGAGAGTCAGCGGTATTCTAGAGACAGTATTCACATGATTATGTGTAACATTTGTGTGGATGACAAAAAACTGCGATACAAGCAGGGAAGAAACCAGAGAAGAGAGTGAGAAGATATTTGTATAAATGATCCAAACTGAAAGGACAATACACTTTCACTTGATATTTATAAAGCCCAACTACATACATCTAATAAAATCCCAAAATAATAGGTTTCAAATTTACATGAATCAGGAATTAGCCTAGGGTTATGGGTTAGCTTAGTATCTGGCACATAGTTAGGGCTAAAAAAGTGTTAGTTCTTCCTCTTAGTATTAATATATAGTACTATCATCAATAAGGCATTGGACCCAACTTTCTCTGCTTTAGTACTGCATCCTCTTATAATCCCACATTTTCTATATCATAAATACATTCAAATAGTGTCACCAAACTAAATTCTCACCTTCGTTTTGTTCAAATTCATCTAACACCTTGTCCAGGTTGTAAGCTTCTGCTTGGAAGTAATTCTCCATCGGTGAGAAAACACCACTCAAGAGACTTATTTAAATCTAGAAAAAAGATCAAATTTTATTATACTCCCAATTATTAAAATATAATTTATAGATATTACAACTGATAAAACAGAAATACAAAGGAGCATAACAGACTACTATGAATAAGTATATTCTAATAAATTGGACAACTCAGAATAAATGAATAAAGTCCTAGTCACATACATCCTACCAACACTAAATCATAAAAAATAGAAAATATGAAGAACAAACCGATTACTAATAACTGATAACATCACTATTTAAAAACCACCCCATAATATACTCTGTGATGCCAAACTATACTACAAAGCTACAGTAATTATAACAGCACAGTAGTCACACAAAAACAGACACATAGATCAATGGAACAGAACACAGAACTCAGAAAAAACCCACACTTGTATGGACAATTAACCTATAAAAAAGGGAATAGGGCAAAGACAGCTCTTCAATAAATGGTGTTGGGAAAACTGGACAGCTACATCCAAAAGAATCAAACTGGACTACTTTCTCATACCATATACAAAAATAAACTCAAAATAGATAAAAATACTTGAATATAAGACCTGAAACCATAAAACTAAAAGAAAACATAGGTAATATACTCTTTGACATCAGCCTTAACAATATTCCTTTGGCTATGGCTCTTTAGCCAAGAGAAACGAAAGTGAAAATAAACAAATGGAGCTACATCAAACTAAAAAGACTTTGCCCAGCAAAAGAAACTATCAACAAAACAAAAAAGCTGCCTATTGGATGGGAAAAGATCTTGCAAATGATATGTCCACCAAGGGGTAAATATCCAAAATATACAAAGAACTCATATAACTCAACATCAAAAAAATAAACAACCACATTTAAAAGTAGGCAGAGGATCTGAAAAGATATTTTTCCAAAGAAGACATAAGATGGCCAACAGGTACATGAAAAAATGCTCAACATCACCAATCATCAGGGAAATGCAAATCAAAACCACAAAGATATCATCACACCTGTCAGAATGGCTATCATCAAAAAAGAAAACAAATAATAAGTGTTGGTGAGAATGTGGAGAAGAGAGAATCCTTGTGTACTACTGGTGGAAATGCAAACTGATACAGACACTACAGAAAGTATGGAAGCTCCTTAAGGAATTAAAAGTATAACCACCATATAATCCAGTAATTTCATTGCTGGGTATACATCCAAAGAAAACAAAATTGCTAGCTGGAAGAGAGTCTGCACCTCCATGTTCACTGCAGCATTAGTTACAATAGCTAAGCCACAGAAACAATCAGATCAACATATTTACAATGCATCTACTGTATGCAGGGTACCGGGATCAACTGAAGTCTCAGATACGAGCCCTAACATCAAGAATCTTATCATTTACTTAATGATAAACAATGCTAAATGAGAAAATTTAAACAGTAATCAAAATGATTTTCATAACAACACAGCTCAAGAAAGTAAATGATTAATCTGTCAAAATTAACAAGTGAGTATTACAGAGTAAGTACTATAAAAGTTCAAGAAATGGATCAGCTCATCAGTTTGGATGGTCAAGGAAGGCATTATTTATGGATCTGAGCTGGGTCTGGAAGGATGGATAAAATTGTAATAGTCTTCTACATGGGAAGATGCACAAGTGAAATTTCAAACAGGGAGAGACATACTAGGAATGGGCAATTACTGAGGAATCAGTGACACTGGAACAAGGATTTATTTACATGGGTGACAGCAGGACACAGCTGTAGTGACAGGCATTATATTATGGAAGCCCTGGAATGTAAATTTGAGAAAGGTATTGTTTATACTTTAAACAATAGTAAGAATTACAGCATAATGGACAAGAACATAAACTCTAGGACTAGACCGTCCAACTTCTAATCCTAGTTTCTAATTCACTTGCTAACTATTTGACCTTAGGGAAGTTACTCAATTTGTGCCTGTGTGCATGCTCAGTTGTTCGTTCAGTTGTGTCCGACTCTTTTTGATCCCATAGACTGTAGCCCACCAGCCTCCACTATCCATGGAATTTCCAAGGCAAGAATACTAGGGTGGGTTGCCATTTCCTTCTCCAGGGGATCTGTCCAACCCAAGTATTGAAACCACATCTCCTGCGTCTCCTGCAGTGGCAGGCCAAATCTTTACCACTGAGCCACCTGAGAAGTCCAGTACTCAAATTACCTGTGACTTAACTTTCATCTGCAAAACTGAGTAATAATAGTATATACCTAAAGATTAAATAAATTAACACAGATAACACATTTAAAATACTGTCTCCCACATGATAAATGCTTCATCAGTAATTAAGTTTTTAAGTTGATCCTTGGAGTTGATCCTTTTATTATAAAATAAATAATCTAGCAACAGTGATTACACAGGCTAATTTTACAGTCCTATCCTCCCTTCCACTAATATTTACTGAGCACCTATTATGTGCAGACACTATGCTTTGTGCTGGAACACTACTTGATATACATTTCTTCAATGTCTCATGCTCCTTTTCTCTCTGAGACCTTTTATCTGTCTCCAATATACACACTTCTTGCCAAAATAGTGGGCCAAAAAGTTTTCTCAGTTTTTTCCCTAAGATGGCTCTAGTAGCACTTAGTTGTCTTTAACTTCATTTAAAACAATTTTGTTAAACTGTATTGTGACAGCTGACATATCAGAGTGTACTTTAAAAAAAACATCAAAATTGGTGAATTTTTGTATAGACATTCTAACATTGAAGATGGAAGGAAAAAAGTAACATTTTTGGCATACTATGCTTTATTATTTCAAGAAAGATAAAAACACAACTGAAACGCAAAAAAAGATTTGTGTAGTATACGGAGAAGGCGCTATGGCTGATCAATCATATCAGAAGTGGTCGGTGAAGTTCCGGGCTGGAGATTTCTCGCTGGATGGGACTCCACGGTCCGGCAGATCAGTTGAAGCTGATGTCAATCAAAATGAGGCATTAACTGAGAACAATAAATGTTAATACCACATAGGAGATAAACCAACATATTCAAAATATCCAAATAAAGCCTTGAAAATTATTTGCACCAGCTTGGTAATGTTAATCACTCTAATGTTTGGGTTCCACATAAGGTAAATGAAAACTTTCTTCACTGTACTTCTGTGTGTGATTCTCTACTTAAAACATAAAACGTTATGGTTTTAAAACAAATTGTGATAGGTGATGAAAAGTGAATACTGTACAATAATATGGAATGGAAGAGATCGTGGGGCAAGAGAAATGAACCACTAACCACACCAAAGATGGTTTTCATCCAAAGAAAGTGATATCGTGTATATAGTGGGATTGGAAGGGAATCTTCTACTCCTTCCGGAAAATCAAACAATAAATTCCAACAAGTACTGTTCCCATTTGGACCAAATGAAAGTGGCACTCAATGAAAAACATCCAGAATTAGTCAACAGAAAACACATAATCTTCCATCAGGACAACATAAGAGTGAATGTTTCTTTGATGACTAGGCAAAAACTAGGAGCAAGGACACTTGTTCCTTGGGAGAAAAGCTATGACAAACCTAGACAGCATTATTAAAAAGCAGAGACTTCACTTTGCCAACAAAGGTCCATATAGTCAGAGTCATGGTTTTTCCAGTAGTCATGTATGGATGTGAGAGTTCAACCATAAAGAAGGCTGAACACTGAAGAATTGATGCTTTTGAAGTGTGGTGTTGGAGAAGACTCTTGAAAGTCCCTTGGACTGCAAGGGGATCAAACCAGTCAATCCTAAAGGAGATCAATCCTGAATATTCACTGGCAGGACTGATGCTGAAGCTAAAGCTCCAATACTTTGGCCACCTGATGTGAAGAGTGACTCATTAGAAAAGAACCTGATGCTGGGAAAGGTTGAAGGCAGGAGGAGAAGGGGACAACAGAGGACAAGATGGTTGGATGGCATCACCGACTCAATGGGCAGGAGTTTGAGCAAGCTCTGAGAGATGGTGAAGGACAGGGAAGCCTGGCATGCTGCAGTCCATGGGGTCACAAAGGGTTGGACATGACTGGGCAACTGAACAACAAAGCAAAAACTGTTACAGCTTGGCTGGGAAGTCCTGATTCACCTGCCATATTCACCAGACATTGCACCTTTGAATTTCTATTTATTTCGGTCTTTACAAAACTTTCTTAATGGAAAAAATTTTAATTCCCCAGAAGACTGTAAAAAGCACCTGGGACAGTTTTTTACTCAAAGAGATAAAGTTTTGAGAAGATGGAATTATGAAGTTGCCAGAAAAATGGCAAAGGGTAGTAGAACTAAAGGGTGAATATGTTACTCAATAAATTTCCTGGTGAAAATATAAAATGTGTCTTTTGTTTTACTTAAAACCTGAAGGAACTTTTTGGCCAACTCTACATCTTTAGTTCTTAGCTCAAATACTACTTTCACAAGAAGTCTTCCCTGAATCCCTAGAAAAGGTGATCTCTCTTTATAATCTCTCAAAGCACCCTTACCTTTCCCTTTATAATAATTATCACAGTCTTATTATAAATATATATTTGTGTGACTGTTTGATTAATGTCAGTCTCTCCCACCACAACATAGACACCACAAGGCACCCACTAAACTGCAGTCAAATGCTCCATCCCTGAGCTATAATTCCAAGACACCTACTAGACAGTAGTCACCATGTGACTGTCACAGAACCTAATGTGGCACCTATTTCACAAACACCTGTGAAATAAATAAACAGTATAAACAGCCATTCAAGAAACTGTATTGAACTCCAACTGTAACTACTGATTCAGGCAAGCATCAAAAATGGATGCCTAAAACCTTTAGGTAAACAGTGGGGAAGAAAATTTTCACAATGCTTCAAAATATCATTCTATAGATGATTTATTAGTCCCAAGGGAGAAAATGGACATTTACAGTGAGAAGATACAGTAATTACTCCCTTAACCAAATGAACAAGTTTAGCATCACCAACAGTTTAACAAGCTGACAATATGCATCTGATGTGACACGATAAATTTAAAACATTTACCTACAAGGTATTCTTTCTCAAACTGTTTAATATGAATTGAATCCTGAAAAACTAGACAAAAAAACAAACTAGACAAATGTAGAATGTGAGGCATTCTAAGACAACTGTCCTGAATTCTTCAAAAAACTCAGTGTATTCAATTCTGAGTTGAGACAGACTAAAGAAATGAAATAACCAAATGTTATGCATGAATACTAACTGGATCAAGGAAATATACATATAAAATACACAGCAAAAAAAATGACATTTAAGGGATAATCAGGGGAATTTGGACTATACATTAGTGATACAATGAATAAATAATCATTTCCTGGATGTTGAAAGTATTTAAATTTTGTAGGAGACTATCTTTACTCTTAAGAGACACCTACTGTATCTATTTGGGGAAGAAGTGTTATGTTATTTGCAACTAACTTTCAAATAATTCAGGAAAAAAAATATGTGAATGTCAGTGTGAGTGAGTGGCACCGGTGAGGGGGAGAGGAGAAAAGTGCTCAAGAAAGAGGCAAAACAGTAGAAATTGATGAACCTGGTGATGGATATTTCTGTACTATTCTTTCACCTTATATTCTTCATTATACTATTCTTTCAACTTTTCTACAGGCTTGAAATTTTTCAAAAGAAAAGGAAAAAGTTGTACTGAGCTTTTGGTGGAAAACATTTCTTTCTACTTGGAATACAGAAACTCTAGATAAAACACATTATTTTTAAAGAGTTTATACAGTGAAATTCAAAACCAAGAAAGAGAAATATGCCATTAACAAACAAGAGATCAAACCACAGCAATGAGTGAGAACTGAAGGTTGGCAGTCACCGAGGTTACAACACTAGACAGCAACCTTCAGACCCAGGATTTGAAAGCTAGAAAGTAGAATGGGAACCACTGGCTGTAAACTTCTAGAAGTTTCTGCATTACAGAGGGCCAGACTGGGCTCTCTGATAAAGCCAGGAGCTGAAGGAAAAACTGCCCCAAGTGGCCCCAAGACTCAGCAATGGTGCCCGATGGAAAAAAGTGCCAATAAAATCAACCTGCAGAAATTAGAATTTGTAGCCTGCCCCTCCCTCAGGATTGGTAATGATACTAAGTTTTCCCATTCATGAACATAACATGGTTTATCTCTATCCTTGCTCAGCTCTTTTCTTCCTGTGATTTGTAATTATGTTTTTAATTTTAAGAAGTCATTAAATATGTGACAGTGGAGAGAGGAGAGTTCACATGACTATAAAGGAGAAGCACAAGGGAGGTATCTGTGGTGACAGAATCGTGCTATATCTTAAATTGCAATGGTGGTTACACAAACCTGCCTGTGATAAATGGGACAGAACTATATACACTTATGAATATGCACACAGCAGCATTATTCATAAAAGCAAAAGCGTAGAAACAACCAAGATATCTCTCAACTGATGAATGGACAAGTAAAATACCAATTTCCTGGATTTTATATTTTCTCTAGTTGCATACGATGTAACAAATGAAAAAAACTGCAAATGAAGGATACACAAAAACTATACTGTTTTTGCAATGTCCTGTGAATTTATAGTTACTTTAAAATAAAGGGTTTAAAAAATAAAAATAAAGAGGGAAAATTATTAACAGTTCAATAAATAGGGAGCAGATGAAGAGGGCACCTGTGTATGGGGGGAGTCAGAGCCCAAGTGTGGCAAGCAGACGTCCTTACGTGGGGGTGGCCCAGCATAACAAGTCACGGCCCCAAGAAGGAAGGAAACTGCAGCACAGCCCAGCGTGGGTTGTTAAGAGTCCCTGAGAGGTGAGGAAGGCATCCACTTGAAGGGGACGGTCTGGCAGAGAGACAGCACAGTGGGTAAGATGGCTTCGCAGGCAGGAAGGGTGAGGAGGAGATCTAAGAGGGCAGTGCAGGGGGGCAGGTCACAGCCTAAGCAGGACTAGAAGGACCAAAGGGAGAAGCCAGTGATAGGGCACAGACTACATGCAGAGGGATGAGTCAGATAAGCGAGGACATAAAGGATAATAGGAAAAGGTTTCTCACTGGTGGAGAAGCCATTAACACAGGGGAAAACTGAGAACAGGAAAGACGACCACAAAGTAAATGCGGAAAAAGAGAAAAATACAAAGAACCCTGCAGTGTTGGTCTGGAATACGAGTTGTCAGTTTGAGCTCATGGGTTTCGATAAGCATACTTATAGTAGTAAGTAAACACAATTTTGGTATTCAATAAACATATTTCTGGCAATAAACACAGATCTAAGTGTGTGTGTGTACACATATATTCAAAGAACTTGGAGCAGCAGATCCCAACCTCCACTCCATGTAGCAATGAGCATACCTAGCACCAGATTTGATTTATAAATATTGTTATTCACTAAAAGCAGCTAGAGCTCCATGGAAAAATGCCTGATTCTAAAGCTGAAGTAGAAAAAATATAAGAACTTTGATGAGGATGGAGAGAAACACGAACCCTCACACATAGCAGGGAAGAAAGTAAAATGGTGTGGCAACTTTGGAAACTAGTTTGGCAGTTCCTCAAAAAGTTAAAAGGAATTAACCACAAGGCATAGCTATTCCACTCCTAGGCTTATTCCCAAGAGAAGAGAAAACATCAGTTCAGTTCAGTCGCTCAGTCGTGTCCGACTCTTTGTGACCCCACGAATTGCAGCACGCCAGACCTCCCTGTCCATCACCAACTCCCGGAGTTCACCCAAACTCACATCCATCAAGTCGGTGATGCCATCCAGCCATCTCATCCTCTGTCATCCCCTTCTCCTCCTGCCCCCAATCCCTCCCAGCATCAGGGTCTTTTCCAGTGAGTCAACTCTTTGCATGAGCTGGCCAAAGTACTGGAGCTTCAGGTTTAGCATCAGTCCTTCCAATGAACACCCAGGACTATCTCCTTTAGAATGGACTGGTTGGATCTCCTTGCAGTCCAAGCGACTCTTAAGAGTCTTCTCCAGCTCCACAGTTCAAAAGCATCAATTTTTTGGCGCTCAGCTTTCTTCACAGTCCAACTCTCACATCCATATATGACCACTAGAAAAACCATAGCCTTGACTAGACGGACCTTTGTTGGCAAAGTAATGTCTCTGCTTTTGAATATGCTGTCTAGGTTGGTCATAACTTTCCTTCCAAGGAGTAAGCGTCTTTTAATTTCATGGCTGCAATCACTATCTGCAGTGATTTTGGAGCCCAGAAAAATAAAGTCTGACATTGTTTCCACTGTTTCCCCATATATCTGCCATGAAGTGATGGGACCAGATGCCATGATCTTCGTTTTCTGAATGTTGAGCTTCAAGCCAACTTTTTCACTCTCCTCTTTCACTTTCATCAAAAGGCTTTTTAGCTCCTCTTCACTTTCTGCCGAAAGGGTGGTGTCATTGCATATCTGAGGTTATTGATATTTCTCCCGGCAATCTTGATTCCAGCTTGTTTTCTTCCAGTCCAGCGTTTCTCATAATGTACTCTGCATATAAGCTAAATAAGCAGGGTGACAATATACAGCCTTGACGTACTCCTTTTCCTATTTGGAATCAGTCTGTTGTTCCATGTCCAGTTCTAACTGTTGCTTCCTGATCTGCATATAGGTTTCTCAAGAGGCAGGTCAGGTGGTCTGGTATTCCCATCTCTTTCAGAATTTTCCACAGTTTATTGTGATCCACACAGTCAAAGGCTTTGGCATACATTCACACAAAAACTTATCTGTGAATGCTCAGAACAACATTATTCATAACACCAAGAGGTAAAAATGATTCTAAGATCTATTAATTGATAAATGAATAAAATGTGGCATTATATATTAACAAAATATAATAGTGTATGATAATTTAAATGGATAAAGTTTTGCTATATGCTATAACATAGATGAAGCTTGAAAATATCATGGTAACTGAAAGAAGCAGACACAAAAACCTACAGATTACATGATTCCATTTATATGAAATGTCCAAAATAGGCACAGAAACAAAAAGTAAATTAGTGGGTTGCCAGCAGCTGGGAGGAATTGGAGGGAAATGGGAGTAACTGCTAACAGATACAAGATTTCTTTTTGGAGTGATAGAAATGTTCTGGAATTAGATAATGGTAATGACTTCAAGACTCTGCAAATATATAGAAACCACTGAACTATGTATTTTTATAGGATGAATTTTATGGTATGGTATGTGAATTACATTTCAATTAAACAAAAAAGAAACAAGAAGTGTCCAAAAATGATGGGGACATATCAAAGGACACAGAAATCAGCTTGAAGGAGCTTCCACTGACCTAACCAGAGAGATTCTAAACATCAAAGTAAATAAGGGTAGCAACAGATTATAACCATTGGCTTCAAAAAAGAAAGTAATGAGTCTTTACAACATAAATGAATGAATTCCAAGTGTAATGAGGAATGGGGTATTTATATAGTTTCAAAATTCCTCTCCACAAAAATACTAATTACAAAAAACAAGGAGTCACTTCAGAGGCAAATCTTGGCAGATGTCACCTTTCATGAGTGATCAGAGTGAATGAACATCATCAGTAATAGGACAAACAAACTTCATGCTCCCTGACAGATCGCAATAAAAAGGACACAGCAATGTGCACACTAGGGGAGGTTGGGAGAGGATCTGGGGAGAGGGGTAGGTGAGGTATATGGTAACTCCCTGTACTTTCTGCTCAGTTTTTCTCTGAACCTAAAACTGCTCTAAAAAAATAAAGTTTACTGAAGAGAGATCAAGGTAGTGAAGCAGGAGAACATTGGAATTCATCTCCCTCCAAAAACACATCAAAAATACATCTCCATGTGGAACCATCTCACTGAACACTAACTGGAGACTGGCAGAAAGACTCTTGTACAACCGAGGCTACAGGAAACATCCACACGGAATCAGGTAGGAAAGGAAGAAAAGTGATCAGGTGGGGGACTGTGCGCTTGGGAGGGGACTCAGAAGAAGAAGGGGATTTCACAGGTAGAGAACCTCCCTGAGGAGTGAGCCACTGAAGCCGCATACTGGGAGCCACAGCCCAGGGGTTCGATGCCAGGAAGACAAGTCTCCTTGGCTGGTTGAAGGGCTGGTTGTACTAACAGAAGGGCTGTGGGAAGGGCTGTGGGCTGTGGGGAGCATGCACACCCTTGCTTACTTCCAAAACAGGGTGGGGAGGTCAGATTGAAACTGCATAAAACACTGGCTGGCTTCCCAACCAAATGAAACATGTGATCCCAAACTCAGTACTCTTGACCAAAAAGGACATTATTTGCACATCTGGCAAAACGAGAAAGGTCTGACAACTGGATGGTGGTAATGCATCAAAGTTCATTCCCTAATTTGATGGCTGTGTTGTAGTTATGTACAAAATCCTTTTTTGAAGGGAACAGTTTCAAACATAGTAGGGGATGCACCTAGCAACTTACTCTCAAATGGTTCAAAGAAAAAAATTCTCTGTACTATACTTGCAAATTTTCTATAAACCTGAGATAGTTTTTTTTTTTTTAATGCACTAAAACTATCATATTTTAAATTTCCAGGGTACTTTCTTTTCCTGATCCTTTTTATGACATCTTGATCTTACTTCATGGATATAATTCTTTTCTTACATCTTTAATATAATTACCTACAATTTGCTCTGACTTTTTTTCTTTTTCTAAACCTTCTGTTTCAATACTATTTCCTCCAAGTTCCTGTTTTGTGGTTTGATCTCTGTCTTTCACATTGGATGCTGTCCTCAAATGCCTCACATTGAACAAATGAAGTACCAAAAGCAAACTGGAAGCTCTGCACGTGTGGCTTCTCAGCTGGAAGGCTTCCACTGCATGGTGACTGGAGGGGAACAAAGCTATCTCACTGGGAGACCTCCAAATGTCAGTATATCTAGGTCTTTTCTTTGGACTCCTGAGAAGAGTCATATAATCTCCTATAAGGAGGCGTAGAGATGTAATACCAGGTAATCACTGTGTGAAAGAAGAACAGAAGATGGGAAGGGTCTCTCTTTAAAATATAGGATTTCCCTTTATCCTCCTGCTTTTACTTTGGAACTTCATCCTTTGGTCTCTGTTATGTCTCATGTCCCCAAGTCTTGACCCTCTTTAGTTTCATTTTCCAAGGAAAACCTTAGATCTTGGAGTAGTCTTTTCATTGTATAAGATGGACCTCTCAGAGAATTTAAATCTTACCTCCCTTTATGTCCACCTCTTATTCAAAATGGAAGTCACTAAATATCATATATGTACAAATGATTGTTGAACAACATGGGTTTGAACCACGTGGGTCTATCTATATATGGATTCTTTCAATAGTAAATATTATACTACTACATGATCCACTGTTGGTTGAATCCACGGATACGGAACCGCAGATATGGAAGAACTATGTATATAGAGTTGATTATAGGGTTATATGCAGACTTTCCACTGTACGGAGAGTCAGCGCCACATGTTGTTCAAGGGTCAACGGTACATCTCAAAGAGGAATATGATTATTTAATTCAGTACAGTTTCTTCCTGAGTATCTCTTCGTTTTTATTCTATTAACCAGAGACCTTTTAGACACTGTTTTGAATCTCAGTCTTAAGGGTCTTTTACAGCACTTATGTGATTGCTCCTCGGGTGTCTCCTTCACTGTTACTTCCTCTATGCCATATACTAATTACAATGAACATATGTGCATTCATGCATAAAATATTCCTGAGCATCTACTATGTATCAGACATTGTTTTAATCATTAGGTTACAATGACAATAAGACAATGGCCTTGACCTAACAGTACCCAATGTTTCATAGAAGATGGATAAGTAGACTTAAAATATGAAATACTGTGATATATACTAATTGATATTAATATATGCACTGGGTACTATGGAGCCAAAGAAGATGGGAATCCAAATCAGACTAGAGCAGGGGTATATTATTTGGGGTAGGATGGGCTACTGTAAGAAATACTCCAATAATTTATTATTGCTAATTATTTATTATTATTGATGGTCTTTGCAGTGGGCTGAAAACTTCCTAAAGAGGAGATGCCTGAAAAATAAGATTTTGCCAGATGAAGGCAGACAGAAGCACTCTTTTCTCACACTCATATGTGAGAAAGCTAGGGGACAAGAAATACCTAGCCAACTCCAAGTCCAGAAGTTTTGGTGAGGAAAGTACTACTGCTAGGTACCTTAAGAACTCAGTCTGCCACACACTGTCAGACCCATGCCTCTACCCTTGAAGCTTACATGGAAAACCAGAGCACTCAGCCAGAGCACACAACACTCCAATAGTGAATGGCATAATCAGTCTCTGAAACCAATCTCACCCACATTCCTTCCCTTCCCACCACCATTTCTATGCATTAAATAATCATAAGACTTGAAAGAAAACAAAGAAGATTCCTAGTCAGAAAAATGTCAATGATTAAGAAGTCTTGCTCTATCAGAATTAATAAAATACTTCCAATTTTCTGCTGGAAATGACTGCTCTTCAGAATTAGTCTAAACATACAAAATAAAATAATGTAATTAAATCTATTTCTGATTCCTCATCCTAAAGTAAGATTTAACTATTTAACACTTGTGCGATTGACTAAGAAATATTCATAACATTAATCAGGTAGATATACCAATTAATTGGGTAGATTTTCTCTTAATAATATTGCTCAAGTTCATGCTCTTTGTCATGCTGAAATTACCTGTCTATGCCCAAGGCAGAAGTTGACTCTGAAAGGAAGAAGCTAAGCACTGGTAGAGAAATTAGCATTTTGATATAATTCAATAGGAATTTTAAAACATCTTCTTTTTCCCTGGACTTAAGCCAAATCTTTTTTGTAAAAAAAAGCAGTATTCCTGATTTAATAAGAGACAGTGTCATAAATGAAGCAATTAGAATATATATTCATGAGCATTAGTTTCTATAAAGCTATTTGTTTTCTCAAGTTCAAGCTCTCAAGAGAAATAAGATCACTAGATTTCTTACCTTTTTTCCCTTACACACGTGATAAGGAACGGACCTCTATGTGTTTACTCATGATGCTTGCTGCACTACCAGCCAGTCCTGCTGTTTCAGTGTGCTCTGTTTGATCCTAAAGAAAAAACACATTGCTCATTATATCTGCTAAAGCAATAAGCCCCAATTTTCTTCATATCAATCTATCATAGCTAGACAAATAAAAGCTATTCCAATTATATCTTCAGATTCAAAGACCTGGCCAGCATGGAATGCAGCAGCAGACGTATTATATTGTCTAAAAAGGCCCAAAGTTAAATGTTTCAATGAATAGTTAAGAATTTCCACACACTTCTTATTTTCAATGAGTAATACAAAGTGAAAGATCAAAGCCAGGTACTTTCTATCCAATGACTATGGTAATTCATAAAAACACTATTTATTTATATTTCAATAGGCCTTCCACGAATCCAAAGCTAACAAAACTGCTGCTTCACAAGAAAGTCCTCTGTTAGTGATTTTTTTCCTGTACACAGAATTCTTAAACTGAGATCAAAAGATTTCTGTTAAGATTTTTTAATGCCAAACAACTGTTTCTCCTCCAAATGGAGTCCCTTAAGATTTCAGCCTCTCTCTGCTGCTTAGAAAAAACGGATTAGCAGTTGTAACTAATCAGAATAAAACTAAGTATCTCATATTATCTGTATAAAATATCTAACCTATGATCAAAACAGTTTCAAAATAGAAGAGTATCCTAGACATGATCTAGTAAACATCACTTAATTTTAAAGTTCTCTGGCAATAAAAGAAATTCTTCTGACATTATTTCAAATGTAATTCTACTATCTGATGTGAAAATGATGTGCTTACTAAAATAAGTATTCTAAAAGACCAAAGCGTAAGCCTTTGACTTTGTGGATCACAACAAACTGTGGAAAATTCTTAAAGAAATGGGAATACCAGACCACCTGACCTGCCTCCTGAGAAATCTGTATTCAGGTCAAGAAGCAACAGTTAGAACAGACTGGTTCCAAATAGGAAAAGGAGTACATCAAGGCTGTATATTGTCATCCTGCTTATATGCAGAGTACATCATGAGAAATGCTGGACTGGATGAAGCATAAGCTGGAATCAAGATTGCTGGGAGAAATATCAATAACCTCAGATATGCAGATGACAACACCACCCTAATGGCAGAAAATGAAGAAGAACTAAAGAGCCTCCTGATGGAAGTGAAAGAGGAGAGTGAAAAAGTTGGCTTAAAACTCAACATTCAGAAAACTAAGATCATGGCACCTGGTCTGATCACTCCATGGCAAATAGATGGGGAAACATGTAAACAATGAGAGATTTTACTTTTTTGACTTCCAGAATCACTGCAGATGATGACTGCAGCCATGAAATTAAAAGATGCTTGCTCCTTGGAAGGAAAGCTATGTCCAACCTGGACAACATATTAAAAAGCAGAGACATTACTTTGCCAACAAAGATGCTAGCCAACAGAGTCTAGTCAGGGCTATGGTTTTTCCAATAGTCATGTATGGATGTGAGAGTTGGACTATTAAGAAAGCTGAGCGCCAAAGAATTGATGCTTTTGAACTATGGTGTTGGAGAAAACTCTTGGAGAGTCCCTTGGACTGCAAGGAGATCCAACCAGTCCATCCTAAAGGAAACCAGTCCTAAATATTCATGGAAGGAATGATGCTGAAGCTGAAACTCCAATACTTTGGTCACCTAATGCAAAGAGTTGACTCATTGGAAAAGACCCTGATGCTGGGAAAGATTGAAGGCGGGAGGAAAAGGGGATGACAGAGGATGAGATGGTTGAATAGCATCACCGACTCAATGGACATGAGTTTGAGTAAGCTCCAGGAGCTGGTGACAGACAGGGAAGCCTGGCGTGCTGCGATTCATGGGGTTACAAACAGTCAGACACGACTGAGCGACGGAACTGAACTGATTCTAAAAGGCCAGGAATTCAAGATTCCAGAGAACAATTTTTAAAAGTGGAATGAAAAATAAATTTATATTTTAAAAAAAAAATCACTGATGAAAGATTTTCCTGTCTTGGGAACTTGGAAAAATATATACATGCTATATACTCTAAATGAGAAGAGCTACCGATGCTAAGAAACAACTTCCATCTATCAAATAAGGGATAAAATCATACCAGAAGTATGTAAGGCCTGTATAGGATAGAAGCTCCAAAGTCAAAATGAGACTGAGGCCAAAGTAATACTTCTAATAACTAGCTAAAATTAAATATATATATATATATATAAATTTCAAAGTCAAATTCTGAGTATGTGTGTCTATTTTAACGTGTGAGGCAAGTCCAATAATATGATGTAACTGTCTCAAATATCATAGGTTTTCCTTCCGGATCCCTCTGACCTTCTAGCCTCAGCTGGTAAAATCTCAAGCCTGGTTAAATTCAACTATCTACCTACTCCATACATTCCCCTAAGCAGCTTAAACAAGGCTAAAGGAAAACCCACACGAGAAGGTGACTCCTCTCAACTTCACATTTATGACTTCACACTACATTTCCCTTAGTCTACTTTCAACCCCGAATCTCATCTTCACCTTTCTGATATGCCCCAAATCCTTCAGTTGAAAGGTTTCACAATTCAATTCTACCAGAAGATAAACCTCTAGTTTCCTGCAGGACAAGAAGGAAAATTACTTGACTACAAAAGATAAGGTGGAATACCTGCAAAATTAACCACTCCTAGCACAGACTTCCAACCAATCCTGTTTTAACACCACACCTCACTGAAGCCTTTAGAGATCCCTAAAGCCTCCACATCTATGGTGGTACTCACTTGCTTCTCATCACAGCTCCATCTGAAGGTAATTTATAGTCTTTGTTTTAAAACCTTTCTTTACTTTTTCTTTTTTATAGCTTATTTTTATATTTATCTTTTAATTTAAAAATTTAGATAATTTTAAAAGCCTACTTTCCACTTATAGTTATTACAAAATATCAGCTATATTCTCCATGTTGTACAATACATCCTTGAGCCTATCTTACACTCAGTAGTATGTATTAATACCTCCCACTTCCTGGCCCCTACATTGCCCCTGTCTCTCTCCCCCTGGGAACCACAAGTTTATTCTCTCTGTGTTTCTTTTTTTGTTATATTTGCTAATTTGCTATATTTCTTAGATTCTGCATATAAGTGGTAACCTATAGTATCTTTCTCCGACTTATTTCATTTAGCGTAACATCCTCCAAGTCCATCCATGTTGCTGTAAATGTTAAGATTTCATTCGTTTTTATGGCTGAGGAGTATTCCAATGTACATCTATACCACACATTCTTTATGCATTTATCTACTGATGTACACTTAGGTTGTTTTACATCTTGGTAATTGTAAATAACACTGCTATGAACACTGGGGTGTGTGTATCTTTTTGAAATAGTGTTTTTGTCTTTTTCATTTATATAACTTAAGAGTGGAACTGCTGAGTCATATGAAAATTCTATCTTAAAAAAAAAATTAAACAAAAAATTCTATCTTTAGTTCTTTGAGAAAACTCCATATTGTTTTCACAGTGGCTGTACCAATTAACATTCCCACCAACAGTGTAGAGGGTTCCTTCTCCTCCACATCCTCTCCAACACATATTATTTGTGTCTTTTCAGTAACAGTCATTATGACAAACCTATGGTTTTTGAGAGTTACATAATATTACTGGACTTGCATCACAGGTTAAAAAGACACACATACTCAGAATGTGACATGATATCACATTATGGTTTTTATTTGCATTTCCTGATGGTTAATGATGTTGAGTATCTTTTCATGTGCCTGTTGGCCATCTGTATTTCCACTTTGGCTATTTAATTCTTCTGCCCATTTTTAAAACAGGTTGCTCTTATGATGTTGGATTTTATGAGCTGTCTATACTTTTGCCCATTCAGTAGGTTGTCTTTTCATTTTGTTAATGGTTTCCCTTGTTGTGCAAAAGCTTTTAATCTTAATTAGATCCTATTTACTTACTTTTGTTTCCTTCACTTTAGGAAATGAATCCAAAAAAATATTGTTGCAATTTATGTCAAAGAATGTTTTGCCTATGCTTTCCTCTAGGAATTTAATAATATCCAGTCTTGCATTTAGGTCATTAATCTATTTTAAGTTTATTTTTATATATGACATTAAAGAATGTTCTAATTTCATTCTTATACATGTAGCTGTCCAATATCCCCAGCATCATTTACTGAAGAGATTGTCTTCCCCACTGTATATTCTTGCCTCCTTTGTCATAGATTAATTGACCATATTTGCATGGGTTTATTTCTGGGCTTTCCATCTTGTTTCATTGATCTATAAGTCTGTTTTTGTGCCAGTTCCTATTGTTTTGGTTACCATAACTTTGTAGTATAGTCTGAAGTCAGGGAGACTGATTCAACCAGCTCCATTCTTTCTCAAGATTGTTTTGGCTGTTTAGGTACTTTTGTGTTTCCAAACAATTTTTAAAATTATTTGTGTTAGTTCTGCGAAAAATACCATCGGTATTTTGATATGGATTGTGCCTGGAAAATCCCATGGATGGAGGAGCCTGGTAGGCTGCAGTCCATGGGGTCGCTGAGGGTCGGACACGACTGAGCGGCTTCACTTTCACTTTTCACTTTCATGCATTGGAGAAGGAAATGGCACCCCACTCCAGTGTTCTTGCCTGGAGAATCCCAGGGACGGGGGAGCCTGGTGGGCTGCCCGTCTATGGGGTCGCACAGAGTCGGACACGACTGAAGTGACTTAGCAGCAGCACTGTAACTACAGATTGCTTTGGGTGGTATGATCATTTTAATAATATCAATCATTCCAATCCTAGAATACAATATATATTTCCATCTCTTTATGTTGTCTTCAATTTCTTTCACCAGTATCTCACAGTTTCCCAAGTGCAGGTCTTCTGCCTCCTCAAGAAGGTTTATACCTAGGTATTTTGTTCTCTTTGATACAATGCTGAAAGTGTAAGTCGCTCAGTCATGTCTGACTCTTTGCAACCCCATGGACTATACAGTCCATGGAATCCTCGAGGCCAGAATACTGGAGTGGGTAGCGTTTTCTTTCTCCAGGGGATCTCCCCAACCCAGGGACTGAACCCAGGTCTCCCTCATTGCAGGCAGACTCTTTACCAGCTGAGTTACAAGGGAAGCCCAAGAATACTGGAGTGGGTAAGGGATCATTTCCTGAATTTTTCTTTCTGCTATTTCGTTGTTAGTGTACAGAAATGCAACAGATTTCTATGTACTAATTTTATATCTTACAACTTTACTGAATTTGTTGATAAGCTCTAGTAATTTTCTGGTGGTGTTTTTTAGGATATTCTGTGTATAGTGTCATGTCATTTGAAAACAGTGACAGTTTCACTTCTTCCTTTCCACTTTCTATTCCTTTCCTTTTTCTTCTCTGATTGCTATGGGTAGGACTTCCAAACTATGTTGGATAAGAATGGTGAGACTGGGCATCCTCAGTTTCAGATGTTCCTGATCTTAGAGGAAATGGTTTCAGCTTTTTACCATTAAGCATAATGTTAACTGTGGATTTGTCAGATATGGCCTGATTCGTGTTGAGATATGTTCCTCAATGCCTGTTTCTGGAAAGGTGTTTTTTTTTTTAACATAAATGAATGCTGAATTTCATCTAAAGCTTTTTCTGCATCTATTGAGATGAGCATATACTCTTTACTCTTCAATTTATTAATGTGGTATATTACATTGACTGATCTGCAGATATGGAAAAATCCCTACGTCACTGGGATAAATTCCACTTGATCATGGTATATGATCATTCTAATGCATTACTGGATTTTAGTTTGCCAGTAATATGTTGAGGATTTTTGCAGTTATGTTCACCGTAGTGGTATTAGTCTGTAATTTTCCTTTTTTATGATATCCTTGTCTGGTTTTGGTACCAGGGTGATGGTGGCCTTACAGAATGAGTTTGCAAGTGTTCTTTCCTCTGCAATTTTCTGGAACAATTTCAGAAGGACAGGTATTAGCTTTTCTCTAAGTGTTTGATAGAATTCATCTGTGAAGCCATCTTGTCCTGTACTTTCGTTTGTTGGGAGTTTTTAAATCACAGTTCCAATTTCAGTACTTGTGACTGGTTTGTTCACATTTTCTAGTTCTTTTTGGTTCAGTATTGGGAGACGGTATCTTTCTACGAATTTGTCCATTTCTTTCAGGTTGCCCACTTTATTGGCACATAGATGCTTATTTATAATAGTCTGATACAATCCTTTGTATTTTTGTCTGTGTCTGCTGTAGCTTCTCCTTTTTAATTTCTAATTTTATTGATCTGAGCCCTTTCCCTTTTTTTCTTGATGAGTCTAGCTAAAGCTTTATCAATTTTATCTTTTCAGAGAACCAACTTTTACTTTCCTTGATCTTTTCTGTTTTTTTCATTTCTATTTCATTTACTTCTGCTCTGAACTTTATTCTTTCTTTCCCTTTACTAACTTTGGTTTTATTTGTTCTTTCTCTAGTTACTTTAGATATATGGTTGCTGCTGTTGCTAAGTCGCTTCAATCGTGTCCGACTCTATGCGACCCCATAGACGGGCAGCCCACCAGGCTCCTCCGTCCCTGGGATTCTCCAGGCAAGAACACTGGAGTGGGTTGCCATTTCCTTCTCCAATGCATGAAAGTGAAAAGTAAAAGTGAAGCCGCTCAGTCGTGTCCGACCCTCAGCGACCCCATGGACTGCGGCCCACCAGGCTCCTCCGTCCATGGGATTTTCCAGGCAAGAGTACTGGAGTGGGGTGTTGCTTATCTGATTATACATATCAATAATTAGCTTAAAAGTAAATGGATTAAATGCACCAACCAAAAGACATAGACTGGCTGGGCAGATGAAAACATGTACATGTATGCACTTCCACTTATCACATCATTCTGCTTTACCCCCTCCCAAATTGTATGTAATTATTTTATACTGTTAGGTTAATCATGCTCTCATTATGGCTTGCAACTCTAATTATCTTTTATTTCTTGTCTGGCTATTGATTGTGAAAACTGACAAACATCTTCATTAGTGTGGGAAAAAAATACCATGCATTTGTATTCTCTTCCCTTCACAATTACTGTACTTGATACCCACAACAGCTTACTGTGGACACAGATGATTTTACTGTCGTTTAACCTGCCTACTAGTTTCGTGTGTGGATGATACACTACTTTTACTGTATGTCTGCCTTTGATGGTGAGTCTTTTCATTTCATAACTTTCTTGTTTCTAGTTGTGGCCTTTTCTTTTTCACCTAGAGAAGTTGTTTTAACATTTTTTGCAAAGCTGGTTTGGTGGTGCTGAACTCTTTTTAACTTTTTCTTGTCCATAAAGCTTTTGATCTCTCCCAGTAAGGTATTATTATTGATTTTAAGCTTTTCCCTTTCATCACTTTGAATATATACTGTCACTCCCTTCTAGCCTACAGTTTCTGCTGAAACTGATAGCCTTATTAGGAGTTTCCTTGTATGTTACTTTTTGCTTTTCCCTTGCTGCTTTTAATATTCTCTCTTTATCTTTAATTTTTTGTCGTTTTAATACAATATGTCTTGGTGTGTTCCTCTTTGGATTCACCATATATGAGAGTCTATATATACTTAGGTGACTGTTTTCTTTCCCAAGTTTGGGAAGTTTTCAGCTACTATCTTCCAGGCCCTTTCTCTCTTCTCCTTCTAGGACCCCTATAATGCAAATATTAGTGCACTGACTTATAGCATCACAGAATGGTTTTTTGGAAGGAACCAAAGAAATTCAGTAAATGCACAGACGTACACTATAAAATACAGTATAGAGTGCCTTAAATACAGTTCAATACACACAGGAAAAAGTATCTTTTTTATTTTGGATCTGTCACCTCCCAATGTGACATTAACAGTCACTTAATTCTCTACATTCTCACAATACATTTCTATCAATAACACTTTTCACATTACATGGTAATTTCTCTTTATAAACGTGTTACACCCCACTGAACAATAAGCCACTCAAGAAAGGAAGCCTTTTTATTCATCCCTTTATACCAATACTTCAGCACAGTGCTTGTCATAAAGTAGGTATTAAAATGCATAATTAATTAAGTATAGCATGGCAAGGATTCCAAATCAATGGCTCCTAACTGTATCCCCTCCTTCTATTTCTACTACAGCTGCCTTAGTTTAGGCCCTCATTAGTTCTCATCCAGATTGGTTCAGTATAGTTTCCAAACTAATGTCACTATCTCCTTTTGTCTAGAAAATATATCCTTTCATAGTTCTACCAAAGTAACTTTTTAAAAGAAAATCAGGTCACATTATTTTTCTGCTTACAAATATTTAGATAGCTCTCCATCTCACCTATTTAATGGACATATCTCTGGATGTCACAATGATGGGTCTTCATTTGCTACCATATATACTAGCCAGATTGATTGTACTTTCCTAGTTAACTGAATGGATCCTCTTCCTCCTTTCCCCCAAGATGAAGTGTAGTTTTTTAGCATGGCATAGAGATCCCTTCAGAACTTGGTCTTTCACTACTTTCCAAAGCTCTAATCATACCAAACTACCAATATTTCTTGTGAGACGCTCTACCAAGCTTCTCTATCATTGCATGTTCTATACCTATGTTGAACTACTTTTGATTTGCCTAACTTGCATTGCCAAGGTTCATTTCACTTCAGCTCAACCTGGAAAGCCTTCCTCAATTCTCTACAACCTGTTTTAGAAGAGTCACCCTATGTTCTTGTCATGCATCTCTTTACTAACGGCAGCACAGACCAAATTAATTTACATTAATTAATGTAAAGAAGTAAGCAAAGAAGAAGACAGTAATCCTGTCTGTCTTCCCCACTGGACTGTGAATTCACTGAGAAAACAACTATGTCTTCATTCTCTTCAAGCCAGGGCATGGCACATATGCATGCATGCTCTGTTGCTCAGTCCTGTCTGGCTCTTTGTGACCTCAGGGACTGCAGCCCACCTCTGTTCATGAGATTTCCCAGGCAAGAATACTGGAGTGGGTTGCCATTTCCTTCTCCAGGACATCTTCCAGACCCAGGGATCGAACCTGCATCTCTTGCACTGGCAGGCAGATTCTTTACCACTGAGCCACTTGAGAAGCCCATAGTGTTCAATAAATATCTCATGAAGAAGTAAATCAAATGAAACTAATAATGTTCATACTTAAGCAATCAACTTCATGATGAAGATTCTTCCTAAGAAATAAATATTTATGAATATGTGTGTGTTGGAAGAGAGAGGGCCAGTAAACAAATACAAGAGAGAAACAAAAAACAGAAATTTTCTAGTAGGAGAGAGAAAAAGTGTCAAAGATTTAAATAATTGGGAAATGTTATTGTTAGTATACAAACATAGGTCCTTTGACATAACAATTACCCTTCTAGACATTTATTTTAAGGAAAAAAATAGAAAGGATGTAAAACATGTTGACTGTGAGATTGATGTTTTAACACAGTGTATATAGAGAAAAATCTAAATGTCAAATGGAAGTATCAATTTACAAAATGGTACAAATGGTAAGACTCCACACTTGGGGAAAAACATAAAAGCCTTTAAAACTATATACACTATAATAGTCTCAATAGTGTTTGGGTAATTAACATTTTCTTCGAACTTATCTATAGCCCAAATTTTTCTTAGGATGAATATGTACTATTTATTAATAAAAGGGAAGAGAATGGAGCATCCATGAATTTCAATGAGTAAAAACCAAAGTACTTCAATTTTTACTTTCAAATAGGAAAACTGAAAAAGGAAGGAAGCAGGAAAGACAAGTATTTTAAAAGACTATCTCCCTGGGATGTATAACAGATGATTAAAATTTTAATTATAATATAGGGGAAGTGAAAGAAGAATCATCTAAAATTAAGAAACCAAGATTTAAAAAAACCTATTAGGAAAAATGACAAGAATAAAGATGATGTTTAAAATATAAAATACAAACAACTTATAGGACACTATGATGTGGGATTGTTTACAACATAAGAGATTAAGGTAATAATTTCCAAAATCCTGGCTGCACATTTAAAAAAAGAAAAAATAAATTAGAAGATATTCTCAGTTAAATATTGTTTCCTGTCTTGTCTCTGGTTAATACTATTCACCTGAGAACAAATTCAGTATCTGCTTAACATCCAAACTTCTTAATAGTATTTCCACCAAGAAGTCTGACAAACAGTCTAACTCAATATATACAAAATTACATTTAACATTCCAAAGTCCTCATTCTTGTTTTCCTATCTCAGTCTGGGCAGGGATCTCAAGGTAGGTGGAGGTGGTGTTCAGTTGCTCAGTTGTGTCCGACTCTTTGTGACCTCATGAATTGCTCCATGCCAGGCTTCCTTGTCCTTCACTATCTCCCAGAGTTTGCTCAAACTCCTATCCTTTGAATCGGTGATGGCATCCAACCATCTTATCCTCTGTCCTCCCCTTCTCTTCCTGCCTTCAATCTTTTCTAGCATCAGGGACTTTTCCAATGAATGGGCTCTTCACATCAGGTGGCCAAAGTATTGGAGCTTCAGCTTCAGCATTAGTCCTTCCAATGAATATTCAGGGTTCATCTCCTTTAGGGAGCTTCCCTTGTGGCTCAGCTGGTAAAGAATGCACCTGGGTTCGATCCCTGGGTTGGGAAGATTCCCCTGGAGAAGTGAAAGGCTACCCACTCCAGTATTCTAGCCTAGAGAATTTCATGGTCTATATGGTCCATGGGATCACAAAGAGTTGGACACGACTGAGCGAACTGACTAGTTTGATCTCTGTGCTGTCCAAGGGACTCTCAAGAGTCTTCTCTGGCATCACAGTTCAAAGCCATCATTTCTTTGGCGTTCAGCCTTTTATACTGTCCAGCTCTTCCATACATGACTACTGGAAAAACCATAGCCTTGACTATATGGACCTTTGTAGGCAAAGTAATGTCTCTGCTTTTTAATATGCTGTCTAGGTTTGTCATTGCTTTTCTTCCAAGGAGTAAGCATCTTTTAATTTCATGGCTGTAGTCATCATCCACAGTGATTTTGGAGCCCAAGAAAATAAAGTCATTCACTGTTTCTATTGTTTCTCCATCTATTTGCCATGAAGGGACTGGATGCCATGATCTTAGTTTTTTGAATGTTGAGTTTTAAGCCAGTTGTTTCACTCTCCTCTTCCACCTTCATCAACAGACTCTTTAATTCCTCTCTGCTTTCTGCCATAAGGGTGGTGTTATCTGCATATCTGAGGTTATTGATATTTCTCCCAGCAATCTTGATTCCAGCTGTGCTTCATCCAGCCCAGCATTTCACATGATGTATCTGCATATAAGTTAAACAAGCAGGGTGACAATAGACAGCCTCGATGTACTCCTTTCCCAGTTTTGAACCAGTCTGTTGTTCCATGTCCAGTTCTAACTGATGCTTCTTGACCTGCATACAGGTTTCTCTGGAGGCAGGTAAGCTGGTCTGGTATTCCCACCTCTTTAAGAATTTTCCACAGTTTGTTCTGATCCACACAGTCAAAGGCTTTTGCGTAGTCAATAAAACTGAAGTACATGCTTTCCTGGAATTCTCTTGTTTTTTCTATGATCCAATGGATGTTGGCAATTTGATCTCTGGTTCCTCTGCCTTTTCTAAATCCAGCTTGAACATCTGGAAGTTCTCAGTTCACGTACTGCTGAAGCCTAGCTTGAAGGATTTTGAGCATTACTTTGCTAGCATGTGAAATGAGTGCAATTGTACGGTAGTTTGAACATTCTTTCGCATTGCCCTTCTTTGGGATTGGAATGAACACTGACCTTTTCCAGTCCTGTGGCCACTGTTGAGTTTTCGAAATTTGCTGGCATATTGAGTGCAGCACTTTCACAGCATCATCTTTTAGGGTTTGACATAGCTCAGTTGGAATTCCATCACCTCCACTAGCTATGTTCATAGTGATGCTTCCTAAGGCCCACCCACTGACTTCACACTCCAGGATGTCTGGCTCAAGGTGAGGGATCAAACCATTATGGTTATTCAGGTCATTATATCTTTTTTGTATAGTTCTTTTGTGTATTCTTGCCACCTTTTCTTAATATCTTCTGCTTCTGTTAGGTCCACACCGTAGGTATGACATATTATATTTCCAAAGATGGGGAATTCCCTGGCAGTCCAGTGTTAGAATTCCATGCTTTCACTACTGAGGGCCCGGTTCAATCCCTGGATCAGGAACTAAGATCCTACAAGTCCCATACTACAGCTCAAAAAACAAAAATTACCAAAATGGCTGCTGAAATAGCCATTCCATCCCACATAATCTTTCAAGAACAGTAAAATCTATATCCCCTTCCTCTAAACATACGCAAAGCTTCATGACTACTTTGGCTAACAGAGTAAAACAGGAGGGAGACAACTTCTAAACCTAGGTCATAATATATAATAGATACAGCTGAGTCCCTTTGCTCTCCACCTAAAACTGTTACAACATTGTTAACTGGCCATACTCCAATACAAAATTAAAAGTTTTTAAAATTGCTATTCCTTTAAATAAATCAGAACTGGAAAAAAAAAAAGTAATAGAGTTCCTGCCTGTTCTTGGGACACTCAGTCTTTGAATCCAGTTATCCTGCCAGAGAGACCACAGGGAAAGGCTACATGTAGGTGATTTGGCCCCTGAACCTTCCCAAATGTGAATGAGCAAACCTCTAGCCCCAGACACTGTCTGGCTACAATTTCATGAAGATCCTTAAAAGAGAACCACTTAGCTAGTTCAATCAATCCCTAGAATCACAAGACAGAATTACATTATCATGGTGAGACATTATGTTTTTGTGCAAATTATTATATACCAATAGATATAAACAATAGTAGGTTAGTAATTTGACACTCTTCAATCCAATCTCATATGAACATTCCATGAAAAAAGGGTAAGAACCATAAGAAGAACAGGCAAAAAAGAAGGCCCCTGATGGCAGCCTCTCCGCTACTGGCTTATTTTTAGCTCTAGTTCCAAATTTACATATGTCACTCAATAAAAAAGCCTTTGGGCTTCTCAGAGTAGTTTAGAAAACATAATCATTACTCAAACAAGAAGATAGGTGAGAGAAGGGGATCTTATCTCCTTCTCTAGAAGCTTACCAAAGTTTTCCTCTACAAGAGTTCTCATAAATGCATTTTTTCATCTCTTTAACTTTCCAGTGTTACTTTAGCACTCCTTATAGATTGGCACCCTGGGAATTCATCCACCTAGCTAGTTCCTTAACTAATCTATGCATCATGATCCACCTGGCCCACCAACCCTAAAACTTCAGTGCCATTCTGGATTCCACCTCTCCTTCTCCCTCGCCTTTACATTCACTCTAACACCAAGTATTGCCAATCTTGCCTTTTAAACCTCTCATATCTATCCACTGCTCTCCATTCCCAGGCCATATTCCACACCATCAACATCTTTCTGTTGCTCAGATTTCTGCAAGAAATCTGTCTCCCTGGCCCCCATTTTGCGTCCATCTAGCCTATCCTCTATGCAAATAAAAAACACAAATTTGATGATATTATTTTCATATTTAACACCATTCAATGGTATGCTGTTGCCCTGAGGATAAAGCCCATACCTCTGTAACATACCTTTGTTGATTTGGTTTCTGCTTACCTCTCTAGTATGAAACATTCTCTTTAGTCTCAAATCCTTGCTCTATACACTGATCATCCTGATCAACTGAACTTTAGATTCTCGATACTGCTCATCTCCATTTCTCAAAACAGGCCTTCATACCGATACATGCTACAGTATAGATGAACCTTGAAAATCTTATGCTAAGTGAAACCAGTCACAAAAGATCACATACTGTATGGTTCTGTTTATACGAAATGTCAAGAACAGGCAACTCTTTAGAAACAGAAAGTAGATTAGTAGCTGCCGGGGGTCAGGGACAAGAGGGAATAGGGAGTGAATGTTAATGGGTGTTTCTTTGGGGGTGATGAAAATGTTTTGGAATTAGGTGGTGATGGTTGGAAAACTGTGAATATAACTGAAAACCACTGAATGTGAACTTTAAAAGAGAATTTTATGATATGTAAATTATATCTCAAAACTATTGAGGAAAAAATAGGTCTTCACATATTATTATTTAGGCCTGGAATACTCTGCGCCCACCACTATTACTCAACTACTTCTTGCTTATCCTCCTTTTCCTACCCTAACCATGCACTCAATATGCCAGCAAATTTGGAAAACTCAGCAGTGGCCACAGGACTGGAAAAGGTCAGTTTTCATTCCAATCCCAAAGAAAGGCAATGCCAAAGAATGCTCAAACTACCGCACAATTGCACTCATCTTACATGCTAGTAAAGTAATGCTCAAAATTCTCCAAGCCAGGCTTCAGCAATATGTGAACCGTGAACTCCCTGATGTTCAAGCTGGTTTTAGAAAAGGCAGAGGAACCAGAGATCAAATTGCCAACATCCGCTGGATCATTGAAAAAGCAAGAGAGTTCCAGAAAAACATCTATTTCTGCTTTATCGACTATGCCAAAGCCTTTGACTGTGTGGATCACAATAAACTGTGGAAAATTCTGAAAGAGATGGAAATACCAGATCACCTGACCTGCCTCTTGAGAAATCTGTATGCAGGTCAGGAAACAGCAGTTAGAACTGGACATGGAACAACAGACTGGTTCCAAATATGAAAAGGAGTACGTCAAGGCTGTCTATTGTCACCCTGCTTATTTAACTTATATGCAGAGTACATCATGAGAAACGCTGGACTGGAAGAAACACAAGCTGGAATCAAGACTGCCGGGAGAAATATCAATAACTTCAGATATGCAGATGACACCACCCTTATGCAGAAAGTGAAGAGGAACTAAAAAGCCTCCTGATGAAAGTGAAAGTGGAGAGTGAAAAAGTCGGCTTAAAGCTCAGCATTCAGAAAATGAAGATCATGGCATCTGGTCCCATCATTTCATGGAAAATAGATGGGGAAACAGTGGAAACAGTGTCAGACTTTATTTTGGGGGGCTCCAAAATCACTGCAGATGGTGACTGCAGCCATGAAATTAAAAGACGCTTACTCCTTGGAAGAAAAGTTATGACCAACCTAGATAGCATATTCAAAAGCAGAGACATTACTTTGCCGACTAAGGTCCGTCTAGTCAAGGCTATGGTTTTTCTAGTGGTCATGTATGGATGTGAGAGTTGGACTGTAAAGAAGGTTGAGTGCTGAAGAATTGATGCATTTGAACTGTGGTGTTGGAGAAGACTCTTGAGAGTCCCTTCGACTGCAAGGAGATCCAACCAGCCCATTCTGAAGGAGATCAGCCCTGGGATTTCTTTGGAAGGAATGATGCTAAAGCTGAAACTCCAGTACTCTCCCACCTCATGCGAAGAATTGACTCATTGGAAAAGACTCTGATGCTAGGAGGGATTGGGGGCAGGAGAAGGGGATGACAGAGGATGAGATGGCTGGATGGCATCACTGACTCGATGGACGTGTGTCTGAGTGAACTCTGGGAGTTGGTGATGGACAGGGAGGCCTGGCATGCTGCGATTCATGGGGTTGCAAAGAGTCGGACATGACCGAGCGACTGAACTGAACTGAAACACCATACTTCCATGAAGCCCTTCTGATCTAGGTCTAGCACAGGAGCTCATTCTTTCCACATATCTTCATTTCCTCTATCACACCACTTATATGAATTATGAACATTTTTAAACTGTTAACTCCTCTTTCCAGGCTACAGAGGTTTTCCAGAAAAGAGACTGCTTCTGACTCATTGATCACTATATTCCACGTGTATGTGTGTGTGTGTGACAATGTTTGGCACAGAATAAATGCTCACTAACTTACTAGTGATCCAAAGTAAAATAATCAAAAAGCAAACTTTTAAAGTACTTCCACCCACAAAGGATCCCAAGAGTTGTGCTAAGACTGATAAGGCTCTAATGTAATTACCATTTTAAAGTTCACTAACGCCAACATAAAATTATTAGTTTGCATAAGGAAGTTCAAACTTAAACTATGTTTTATCAGGGCTTTCTATCCTAGTCACAACTTCAAGCAGCTTCTATTAGTCTGATGACTCACCTTTAAAGAAAAAAGAAAAAGGTGTGATTCAAGAGTATCCATAAATACAGCAATGGAATATCTAGAAAACTGGGACTGGAATTTCAAGTCAATGATTACCAATAAGTAACAGACTTGCTTTTCTGATGTTTAATCAAATGAACATTTTTATGAGCATTAGTGGAGTCTGGTGAAAGAACACTAGCGCAAGACTCTGGCAAATCCAAGTCTGAATTCATGGTCTAGCTTTTAACAAGGAGAAGGAAATGGCAACCCACTCCAGTATACTTGCCTGGAGAATCCTGTGGATGGAGAAGCCTGGTGGGCTGCTGCTCATGGGGTTGCATAGAGTTGGACACGACTGAAGCGACTTAGCAGGCATGTATGCATGCACTGGAGAAGGAAATGGCAACCCACTCCAGTATTCTTGCCTGGAGAATCCCAGGGACAGAGGAGGCTGGTAGGCTGCCATCTATGGGGATGACTGAAGTGATTTAGCAGCAGCAGCATCTAACAACTCTTGTTGCTTTGAGCAAGTTACCTAAACTTTCTGAGTCTTAGTTTCTTTATACTTTGTATGAACACTAACCTTGCCAGGGCAGTTTTAATAATGAAGAAAGTATTTATATATAAAGTGTCTTCCTTAGGTCTCATATGTTAAATGTTCAATGAGTGGTTGCTATTACTATTCATCATTAAAATGCAATCTGTGTGAAAGAAGTACAACAGAAAACCAGAATGTGATCTGAACCATAAAGCCAACAGTGGACTAGTCTGTTTATACAATTAGTAATCCATCAGAGCCACTGGTCTTACGTGATCGATTCAAGTTTGAACAATGAAAAGAAACACAGGAACAAAAAGCAACTTGACTATTCGACTTTCTGAAGAGGCTAAGTATATTTGATCCTACAAAAACATGCTTTAAATACAAACTATCTCACTCACAGTGGCAGAAAAAGGAATGAGATAATCTTTGAGAAGAGCTTTATTTCAGCAAGATCAAGACCAAAGTACAAAGAGGAAGATGTGGGAAGCTGACATTATTGCTATATCACATTCACACAGGGTTTCAATTTCCAGGATATCAACCTGGCATCTTTCACAAACATTGAATTCTCGGTCAAGAGCTATTAGGACCAGGTAGTTGCTTTCACTAGCACACACTGGGGGAAAAAAAAAAAAAAGCAGAGTTGAACAAATATTGGAAAACATGGTAACAGATGTATCAAATATACACACCCACTGAAACCTCTAGAACAAAACTGATCTGAGATTGGCAATGAAACAAGTTAACATGCATAATTCTCAAGTCTAGAGTAATAAGACTCAAGACATAAAAACAAATTTGTGTATACAGACTATATTATTCAGATATACAACATCCTTTAAGTAGCAAACAGATGGTCCATGACTGGAACCATTAATGAACACTACAGTAGTCCAAGTCCATATCTTCAATTTTTAAATAGGTAGTAGGTATCTATTGTATTATCTTTGTCAACAGAACTCTAGGATTGCCTCTCATTCCATACACACACATAAATTTTTATTGCAAGATAAAAAGCCATATTCTGGGAAAACTAATCAATTTAACCAGTTTATTAATCTGCTGTGGGCTCTTGGACTAAACTAACGAATTACAGACTCTCGTACGCTATTCCTAAGAGACAACTGCAATCCCTGCCTTTCTGTGAGATTTGCTAGTACCCTTACAAAATTCTCCTTTTCCTTCAGTAACCTCTAATTGGTTGCTTTAACTTACAACAAATATCTTAACAAATACATCTGCACAGAATGATATAAATTGAGACAAATGACATAAAAATCAGAGTTTTGAAACTTCCCAGTGGTTAAGACTTCACCTCCCAATCCAAGGGGCACAGACTGACCCCTGGCCAGGGAGCTAAAATCCCACACGCCTCACAGTCAGAACATAAAACAGAACCAAAGTTGTAACAAACTCAATAAGGACTTTTTAAAATGGTCCACATCAGAAGCAAAAATTATTTAAAAATCAGAGTTCAAACCTTAATCACATACCTAAAATTTCAAAGATCAGACACTAGCTCAGAAATTCTATGAGCTACAGTAGATAATAAGAGATACTTTCACTGGGGAAGGGTCTTGTTCTTTTAGATCACTTCAGGCAGAAGACTGACAGGAACATATAATTTGTACAGCACAAATTGTACATACCAGAAGTAATAACAAGAGTTTGTGTAAAGAACGGTTATGACTCACCATTACTCTAGTCACAACAAGTTATATATTTTATGTACAAACTACCAACTATTGAAAACCTAGTCAAACAGGTAGGTTCATAAAATTTTTACCCTAACATCTGCAGTAAAATGAGATCCTATGTTGTACCTGTCTTGACAACCTTGAAGGGGAACAATTTAGAGCACTGTATCTTAATTTTAACAATGTCAAATTAAAGAAGAGCAAAATCTAATTGTATCAGCCAAAGCTTTGGATAATAGTTGGAGGAAACAAGCCCATGCTCAAATTACTTGTACCAGGAACACTACAACATTATTTAATAACAATGCAAAGAAAATCTCTAACTACAGATGATCTTCCAGTTTTATCTTTGGCCCCCTCTTCTTCTAAAGCCTTCAACTACCATCCCTATGCGAATGACTCTCCGATTTCTCTAATCCTCACCTCTCACTCAAATTCCAGGGCCACAGCTGCTTCATCTACCCAACATACAATCCACCTCCATTTAGATATTTCACTATAACTCGAATTTCAAATAGTTACCCTTCACACTCAAAAGGACTATTTTCATCGGTTTGTTTTTTTTTTTTTTTTGGTCTTCCCATGTGGCATACAGGATCTTAGTTCCCTGACCAGGAATCAAACCCATGTACCCTGCATTGGGAGCACAGAATCTTAACCACTGGACAGCAAGGGAAGTCCCAGGAGAGCTATTTTCTCAAAGATTTGTCTACTCTCAATGTCTCCCCTTCACCTGGCATGCATGCCCCACTTTTTTCTGGCTTCTTTTCCTATCTTCAGTTCAGTTCAGTTCAGTCTCTCAGTCGTGTCTGATTCTTTGCGACCCCATGGATTGCAGCACACCAGGCCTCCCTCCCTGTCCATCACCAACTCCCAGAATTCACCCAAACTCATGACCATCGAGTCAGTGATGTCATCCAGCCATCTCATCCTCTGTCGTCCCCTTCTCCTCCTGCCCCCAGTCCTTCCCAGCATCGGTATCTTTTCCAGTGTGTCAACTCTTCGCATGAGGTGGCCAAAGTATTAGAGTTTAAGCCTCAGCATCAGTCCTTCCAATGAACACCCAGGGCTGATCTCCTTTAGGATGGACTGGGTGGATCTCCTTGCAGTCCATGGGACTCTCAAGAGTCTTCTCCAACACCACAGTTCAAAAGCATCAATTCTTCGGCACTCAGCTTTCTTCACAGTCTAACTCTCATATCCATACATGGCTACTGGAAAAACCATAGCCTTAACTAGACGGATCTTTGTTAGCAAAGTGATGTCTCTGCTTTTGAATATGCTATCTAGGTTGGTCATAACTTTTCTTCCAAGGAGTAAGCGTCTTTTAGTTTCATGGCTGCAGTCACCATCTGCAGTGATTTTGGAGCCCCCAAAAAATAAAGTCTGACACTGTTTCCACTGTTTCCCCATCTATTTCCCATGAAGTGATGGGACCAGATGCCATGATCTTCGTTTTCTGAATGTTGAGCTTTAAGCTGACTTTTTCACTCTCCACTTTCACTTTCATCAAGAGGCTTTTTAGTTCTTCTTCACTTTCTGCCATAGGGGTGGTGTCATCTGCGTATCTGAGGTTACCGATATTTCTCCCGGCAATTCTGACTCCAGCTTGTACTTCTTCCAGCCCAGTGTTTCTCATGATGTACTCTGCATATAAATTAAATAAGCAGGGTGACAATACAGCAACCCTCAACTGTAGTAGATCACATCCTCCTTCTTTATGAAACCATTCTTCCATGACTTATGTGACACTAAAATTGTTTTTCTCCTACTTCTTTGATATCTCCTTCACACTTTCATCCCTGACTCCTTCACCTTTACCCAATCTTAAATGTTGAAACGGAGCTTTCCCTGGTGTCTCAGTGGTAAAGAATCTGCCTGCCAATGCAAGAGACGCAGGTTCGATCTTTGGGTCAGGAAGATCCCCTGGAAAAGGAAACAGCAACCCACTCCAGTATTCTTGACTAGAAAATCCCAAGGATAGAGGAGCCTGATGAGCTACAGTCCATGGGGCCACAAAAGAGTCAGAAATGACTTAGCAACTAAATAACAACACAATGTTGGAATTCCTCAAAGTTCTATACTTAGCCCTCTTCTTTCTTGATTTATATTCTTTTCCAAGAGAATTCTACTACAATTGCCTCAGACACTATCTGTTAACAAGTCCTAATTTCCTTTTCTCTACTTCAGACCTCTTTTCTGGGTTCTAAATCTATATATACAAGTGCCTATTTAACTTTTTGTGTCTCACAGACATCTCAAACTTAATATGCACACCTACTGTCATCCTGTTTATTTAACTTATATGCAGAGTACATCATGAGAAATGCTGAGCTAGAAGAAGCACAAGCTGGAATCAAGAATGCCGGGAGAAATATCAACAACCTCAGATATGCAGATGACACCACCCTTATGGCAGAAAGGGAAGAGGAACTAAAAAGCCTCTTGATGAAAGTGAAAGTGGAGAGTGAGAAAGTTGGCTTAAAGCTCAACATTCAGAAAACAAAGATCATGGCATCTGGTCCCATCACTTCATGGGAAATAGATGGGGAAACAGTGGAAACAGTGTCAGACTTTATCTTTTGGGGCTCCAAAATCACTGCAGATGGTGACTGCAGCCATGAAATTAAAAGACGCTTACTCCTTGGAAGAAAAGTTATGACCAACCTAGATAGCATATTCAAAAGCAGAGACATTACTTTGCCAACTAAGGTCCGTCTAGTCAGGGCTATGGTTTTTCCAGTGATCATGTATGGATGCAAGAGTTCGACTGTGAAAAAAGCTGAGTGCCTAAGAAGTGATGCTTTTGAACTGTGGTGTTGGAGAAGACTCTTGAGAGTCCCATGGACTGCAAGGAGATCCAACCAGTCCATTCGAAAGGAGATCAGCCCTGGGTGTTCTTTGGAAGGAATGATGCTAAAGCTGAAACTCTAGTACTTTGGCCACCTCATGTGAAGAGTTGACTCATTGGAAAAGACTCTGATGCTGGGAGGGATTGGGGGCAGGAGGAGAAGGGGATGACAGAGGATGAGATGGCTGGATGGCATCACCGACTCAATGGACGTGAGTTTGAATGAACTCCGGGGACTGGTGATAGACAGGGAGGCCTGGCGCACTGCGATTCATGGGGGTCGCAAAGAGTGGGACACAACTGAGCAACTGAACTGAACTGAACTGAACTGACCTCTCATAATAATCAGTGCTGTTTCTTCTCTATTCCCTATATTATCAATTACCCAGATGCTCAGGACATAGTCATTCTCCATCTCTCCCTCTCCATGATGGTCATCATCAACATTCAATCATGTCCTAAAATTGATAAAAAATACACTTTCTCTGTCAACAACCACTACTTTGGTCCAAGCCACTATTATACCATAACTGGATTACAGAAATAATCTCTTAAATGATCATCTCATAGTACCTTTGTCACTTTCCCCAATCCATCCTTCACTCAGCAGCTAAAGTAATCTTTTAAAAAGGTCTAATTAGGGGCCAACAAGGAAATCAAAAGACAGCTTTAAAACTATCTTTTAAAAATACCTTAAGACAAATGAAAATGGAAATACAATATGCCAAAATTAATGGGATGCAGAAAAAACATTTCAAAGAGGGAAGTTTATAACCATAAACTCCTACCTAAAACTAAGAAAAATCTCAAATAAACAACCTAAGTTTACACTTTCCTAGGAAAATAGGAAAAGAAGAACAGAAATAGCCCACAGTTAGTAAATGGAAGGAAATAAGAAAGATTAGAGTGAAAATAAATGAAATAGACACTACAAGACCATAGAAAACATCAATGAAACTAAAGCCAGGTTTTTGAAAACATAAACTTTAAGCTAGACTCACCAAGAAAAAACGTGGACTCAGATAAATAAAATCAGAAATGAAAGAGGATACATAACAACATGTCACAAAAATAAAAAGAATCTAAACAGCCAACTATAAACAATTATACACCAGTAAATTAAACAACCTAGAAAAAAATGAACAAATTACTAGAATCATACAACTTTATGAAACTAAATCATGAAGAAATACAAAATCCAAATGGAGCGATTACTAGTAAGAAGATCATTAATAACAATACTCCCAACAACAAAGTTCAATGTCAGCCATATTTAAAGAAGAATTAACACCAAATTAATTAATAATACCAATTAATACCAACCCTTCTCAAGCTCTTTGAAAAAACAGAAAAGGAGGGAATGTCTTTTACAAGGCCAGAATTACTCTGATACCAAAACCAGACCACACATCAGAAGAAAAGAAAATTACAGACAAACATCCCTGATAAACACAGATGCAAAAATCCTCAACAAAATATCAGCAAACAAATTCAATGATATATTAAAACGGTCATACACTACAATTAAGTGGGATTTATTCTAGGGACGCAAGGATGGTTCAACACCTGCAAATCAAGGTGATATATACCACGCTAGCAAAATGAAGGATAAAAATCATATGATCATCTCAAGAGATGCAGAAAACCATCTGACAAAACTCAATACCTATTCATAATAAAAAAATCTCAAAGAAGTGGGAATAGAGGGAATGTACCTCACCATAACTAAAGGCCATACATACCAAGTGCATAGCTAATATCATACTTAGTGGTGAAGAGCAGAGTTTTCCTTTAAGATCAGAAACAAGACAAAGATGTTAACTTTCACCACTTTTATTCAACATAGTATTGGAAAGCCTAGCCAGAACAATCAGGCAATGAAAAGAAATAAAAAGCATCAAAATTGGAAAGGAAAAAGTAAAACTGCCACTATTTGCAGATGACATTATATTATATACAGTATAGAAAATCTTAAAGACTTCACCAAAAAACTTAGAACTAATAAATAAATTCAGTAAAGTTGAAAAATACAAAATCAATATATACAAAAATGTGTTGCATTTCTATACACTAATAAACTATCAGAAAGAGAAATTAAGAACACAATTCCACTCACAATTGCATCAAAAAGATTAAAATACCTAGGAATAAGTTTAACCGAGGAGATGAAAGATTTGTAACTGAGAACTCTAAGACACTGGTTAAAGAAGTTGAGGAAGACATAAACAAGCAGAAAGATATTCTGTGCTCATGGATTACAAGAATTAATATTGTTTAAATTTACATACTACTCAAAGCATTCTACAGATCCAAAGCAATCAATACCAAAATTCCAACAACATTTTTCACAGAAATAGAACAAACAATCCTAAAATCTGGATGGAACCTCAAAAGATCCCAAATAGCCAAAGCAATTGTGATAAGGACTTAAAAAGCTGGAGGCATCACACTCAAATTATATTACAAAGCTATAGTAATCAAAGCAGTATGGTATTGGCACAAAAACACACATAGGTCAATGGAACAGAAATAGTGCTCAGAAATAAATCCATATATATAAATGCATATAATATATAGTCAATTAATATAACAAAGGATACAAGAATATACAACAGGGAAAGGATAATCTCTCTTATAAATAATATAGGGAAAGTTGGACAGCTATGTGCAAAAGAATATAACTATTCTTACAGTATATACTAAAATTAACTCAAAATGGATTAAAGACTTGAATAGTAAAACCTGAAATCATAAAATTCCTACAAGAAAAATAGTAGACTCCTTGACATTTGCTTTGATGATGATTTTTTTGGATCTGAGTCTAAAACAATAGAACGAAGGCAGAAATAAACAACTGGGACTAAATCAAACCACAAAGTTTCTGCATAGCAAAGGGAATCATCAAAAAAATGAAAATGCTTGTAAAAAATGGAGAGAATACCTATAAACCATATATCTAACAGGGGTTTAATATCCAAAATAAATAAAGAATTCATGCAACTCAATAGCAAAAAACCAAAAATCTGATTTAAAAATGGACAGAGGTCTGAATAGACATTTTCCCAAATATGACATATTTACAGCCAACAAGTACATGGAAAGGTGCTTAATATGACAAATTATCAAAGAAATACAGATCAAAACCACAGTGATAGCACCTCACACCTGTAAGAATGGCTACTATCAAAAAGACAAGAGATGATAACTGTTGGCAAGGACTTGGAGAAAAGTGAACCCTGCGCACTGTTGGTGGTGACATAAATTGGTGCAGCCACCACAGAAAACAGTATGGAGGTTGCTCAAAAAGTTAAAAATAGAGCTATCGGGAAATAATCCAAGTATCCAATGAATAAACAGATGAAGAAAATGTAGTATAGACAATGGCATATTATTCAGACATAAAGAAAGAAATCTTGCCATTTACACCAACATGGACGGAACTTGAGAGCATTTTGCTAAGTGAAATAAGTCAGAAAAAGATAAACACTATATGATCTCACTTATATGCAGAATTTAAAAAAACAAAACATCAAACTCAGAAAATTGGCGATTGCTAGAGATGAGGGGATTGCGAGTGGTGAAATGGGAGAAGGAATCAAAAGGTACAAACTTCCAGTTATAAAATAAATGCCATGGGACATAATGTACACCATAGTGACTATAGTTAATATTACTATACTGCATATTTGAAAGCTGTTAGACAGCAGATCTTAAAAGTGCTTAATCAAAAGTCTTTTTCAATTACATGTTAACTTGGCTTATTGTGGTGATCATTTCACACTACTACATACAGATATCCAATCATTATACTGTATACTGAAACTAATAAAATGTTATACATCAATTATACCTCGATTAAATATCAATTAAATTAAATATAATTTAATCAAGTGATTCTTCAACTTGAAATTCTTCAACGGTTTCTTGTTGCACTTACAATAATATCAAAACTCCTTACTCTGACTTTATAAGGTCTGCATAATTTAATCCTTGCCTAACTCTGCAGCTTATTCTTTTGCCACATCCCCTTCCATTTACTTCTCTCCATCCACACTGACATCTTCCTATTCTTTAAGAGTATTACATCCTTTCCACCTCTGGTTCTTTTTGGTGCTATCCCTTCTCCTTGCATTACTGTTTCCCACTCTTTTCTTATAACTCTCTCCTGGCTAATAAAAACTCACTCAACCTTCAGGTCTCTGATTAAATCTCAGTTCCACCAGGAAGATCTCCTTTGACTCCTCAGACTAGGTCTCCTGCATTATTCTCTCATAACCCTATAATTATTTCTGTAACACTGTGAAATATCAGCTATATGAAGGTAGGTTCCATGACTATGTAGTTCACTAAAGAACTGATAGGATTTAACATAATAGAGAGAAAACAATAAATAAATAAATATTTGTTCTATGATTCAAGTATGATTCACCAGGCCATTCAGGTATGACCTAAATCAAATCCCTTACGATTATACAGTAGAAGTGACAAATAGATTCAAGGGATTAGATCTGATAGAGTACAAGAAAAACTACGGACGGGGTTTATAAAAATGTACAGGAGGTGGTGATCAAAACCATCCCCAAGAAAAAGAAATGCAAAAGGCAAAATGGTTGTCTGAAGAGGCCTTACAAATAGCTGAGAAAAGAAGAGATGTGAAAGGCAAAGGAGAAAAGGAAAGACATACCCATCTGAATGTAGAGTTCCAAAGAATAGCAAGGAGAAATAAGAAAGCCTTCCTAAGTAAACAATGCAAAGAAATAAAGGAAAACAATAGAATAGGAAAGACTAGAGATTTCTTCAAGAAAATTGGAGATACCAAGGGAACATTTCATGCAAAGATGGGCACAATAAAGGAGAGAAACAGTATGGACCTATCAGAAGCAGAAGATGTTAAGAAGAGGTGGCAAGAATACACAGAACTATACAAAAAAGATCTTAACAACCTGGATAACCATGATGGTGTGATCACTCACCTAGAGCCAGACATCTTGGAGAGCAAAGTCAAGTGGGCCTTAGGAAGCATCACTACAAACAAAGCTAGTGGAGGTGATAGAATTCCAACTGAGCTATGTCAAATCCTAAAAGATGATGCTGTGAAAGTGCTCCACTCAATATGCCAGCAAATCTAGAAAACTCAGCAGCAGCCACAGGACCAGAAAAGGTCAGTCCTCATTCCAATCCCAAAGAAAGGTAATGCCAAAGAATGTTCAAACTACCACAAAATTGTACTCATCTCACATGTTAGCAAAGTAATGCTCAAAATTCTCCAAGCTAGGCTTCAACAGTACGTGAAGTGAGAACTTCCAGATGGTCAAGCTGGATTTAGAAAAGGCAGAGGAACCAGAGATCAAATTGTCAACATCAGCTGGATCATAGAAACAGCAAGAGAGTTCCAGAAAAACATCTACTTCTGCTTCATTGACTATGTTGAAGCCTTTGTGTGGATCACAACAAACTGTGGAAAATTCTTAAAGAGATGGGAATACCAGACTACCTTACTTGTCTCCTGAGAAACCTGTATGCAGGTCAAGAAGCAACAGTTAGAACCACACTAGGAACGACGGCTGGTTCAAAATCAGGATAGGAGTACATCAAGGCTGTATATTGTCACCCTGCTTATTTAACTTATATGCAGAGTGAAACTGAAACTGAAGTCGCTCAGTCGTGTCCGACTCTCTGCAACCCCATGTACTGTAGCCTACCATGCTCCTCCATCCATGGGATGGATACTGGAGTGGGTTGCCATTTCCTTCTCCAGAGGATCTTCCCAACCCAAGGATCGAACCTGGGTCTCCTGCATTGTAGGCAGACGCTTTACCGTCTGAGCCACCAGGGAAGCCTCTTATATGCCGAGTACATCATGCAAAATTCTGGGCTGGATAAATCATGAGCTGGAATCAAGATTGCCAGGAGAAATATCAATAACCTCAGATATGCACATGACACCACCCTTATGGCAGAAAGCAAAGAGGAACTAAAGAGTCTCTTGATGAAGGTGAAAGAGGAGAGTGAAAAAGCTGGCTTAAAACTCAATACTGAAAAAACTAAGATCATGGCATTAAGTCCCATCACTTCACGGCAAATAGATGGGGAAACAATGGGAATAGTGACAGATTTTATTTTCTTGGGCTCCAAAATCACTGCAAATGGTGACTGCAGCCATGAAATTAAAAGACGCTTGCTCCTTGGAAGAAAAGCAATGACAAACCTAGACAGCATATTAAAATGCAGAGGCATTACTTTGCCAACAAAGGTCCATATAGTCAAACCTACAGTTTTTCCAGTAGTCTTGTATGGATGTGAGAATTGGATCATAAAGAAGGCTGAGTGCCGAAGAATCCATGCTCTTGAACTACAGTGTCGAGAAGACTATTGAGAGTCCCTTAGACTGCAAGGAGATCAAACCAGTCAATCCTAAAGGAAATCAACCCTGAATACCTACTGGAAGGACTGATGCTGAAGCTGAAGCTCCAATACTTTGGCCACCTGATGCCAAGAGCCGACTCAGAAAAGACCCTGATGCTGTGAAAGACTGAAGGGTAGGAGGAGAAGGGGACGACAGAGGATGAGATGGCTGGATGGCATCACCAACTCAAAGGACATGAGTTTGAGCAAGATCCAGAAGAGAGGGAAGGACAGGGAAGCCTGGCATGCTGTAGTCCATGAGGTCGCAAAGTCGGACACAACTGAGCCACTGAAAAACAACAAAAAGATTATATGCTGAAATTTTGTATATTCACAATAAATATAGCATATAATTTCTCCTAGTAGATGCTATACAATTATTAATCATCCCAGGCTTCATTGATATTTGTGATGACCTTCAATTTACCAATGTTAATAGCTTTTTGATCTTTACTCTCTTGATTCTGTAGCATTTCCATCAAGATTCCTTAAAAGAACTACTGAAAATTTTGCACTTCAACATTGAGTACACTCAAAATAGAGTAGGAGAACACTCTTGGGCTAAGAGCTTTTGCAACAAGCAACAAGGTATATGGTATATGGTAAAGTTCAGTGGCCGGTAGTGGACAGCACCATCTGTCAGGCTAGAGTTCAGTGACTAAAAACGTATGTGAGCAACATGCATATGGAAAATTTAAGGATATACTGAAATAGTGTTTTATATATCCTTGAATGTTATTTAACAAAAATTTTCATAAAATAGTTAATAAATTACATTCCATGTACCTATTTATTTGGGAAGGAAGAACAACAGTAATATTATTTATTGTCCACTTACTATGTACCAGACATTATTACAAGTGATTTAGAGGTATTAAACCCTTAATCCTCTTATGAACACTAAATACGAAGGTATAGAATTAAGTCCCTCAGAATGTACACATACCACAAGAAGGTAGAGAAATTGTCTTAATCCTCCTTGTTTTATCATTGGCATCCAAAATAGTGTCTAGCATACGGAAAGCACTTAAATATTTGTTGGACGAATAATGAGGAAATGGAGGCAAAAAGAAGCTAAATAACTTGCACAAAGTCATACACAGTAACAAAGCCAGGATTTGAACCCAGGCATCCTGGTTTCATATCTCAGAGTCTTAGCCACTAGTTATGTATACATTTGGAAACAACATTCCTCTTTCACTTGTTTTTTGGCATTTAGAAGTATTTGAAGTATAAAAATGCTCTCATGAGCTATAAGTTGTCCTTATTCTTTTTGCTAATAAAAGAAACTCTAGTTTAATAACATCTAAATACTGGATCATAGTATGTCTGAATTACTTAATGCTCCCACTACAGGTGATAGTAATGAGAGCAGAGCAAGGAAAAAGAGATATACATCAATGGGTAACTATAATGGAATTTTAAAATATACACATGCCTACTGTTAGAGTATATTCACACAAAGGTTATTTAATGTAGCATTATAATCAATCAGCACTATACAAAGCAGTGTAAAATGGGGCATGTGTATACACCTAGGTTTGCCACAGTCTTAAAACAGCTGAACAGCACTCCATTACATGTATTACAATTTAACTCTCATCCCTTTCAACATACATCTAGATTGTCTCCATATTTTTATAACTATATACAATATAATGAATATCTTTGTACACATACATTTACACTTCAATATGCAATAAATCCCTACAAGTGGAATTTTAGACAAAAGTATTACACAGACTGAATTTTAATAAATGTTGCCAAAATTTCCAAACATGCTGTGCTTATTTCTATTTCTATGTAAAATTCTTTCTATAAGTTCATCATTATTATTACCCATCTTTACCAATTTCACAGTAGAAGCAATGGAACCTGATATCTCAGTATTTTTTATTAATTTTTTATTTCTGGCTGCACTGAGTCTTTTTTGCTACCTGTGGGCTTTCTCTAGTGTGTGAGTATGGGGTTCTTGCTGTGATGGCTTTTCTTGTTGCAGAGCACAGGCTCTAGGGATGTGGGTTTCAGCAGCTGCAGCTTATAGGGTCAGTTGCCCTGTGGCATGTGGAATCCTCCCAGACCAGAGAAAGCAGACTCTCAACAACTGGACTACCAGGGACATCCTTCTCATTTGTATTTTTAATTATGAGTAAAAGCTGAACATCTATTTATCTATCATATGCTTATTGGCTTTTTTGTCTACATATAGGCATATATATATATATAGGTTGGGTTAGTCACTCAGTCATGTCCGACTTTTCGCGACCCCAGGAGCCCGCCAGGCTCCTCTATCCACAGGATTCTCCAGGCAAGAATATAGGAGTGAGTAGGCATTTCCTCCTCCAGATCTTCCTGACCCAAGGACCTAACCTGGGTCTCCCACATTACTGGTAGATTCCTTACCATCTGAGCCACCAGGGAAGCCTACACACACACACACACACACACACACACACACACACACACACACACACACACGCACACGCACACGCACACACACACACACACGCACACACACACACACACACTAAGCCACCAGGCTCCTCCATCCTTGGGATTTTCCAGGCAAGAGTACTGGAGTGGGTTGCCATTGCCTTCTCCAATATATACACACAGACACACACAATGTTTGGAGTTGTTTTTATTTAAATTTATCTTTAATTGGAGGATAACTGCTTTACAATATTGTGTTGGTTTCTGCTATATAGCAATATGAATCAGCCATAAGTATACGTATGTCCTCTCTTTCTTGAACCTCCATCACACCTCCTACCCCATCTCACCCCTAGAGGTTGTCATAGAGCACCAGATTTGAGCTTCCTATGTCACACAGCAAATTTCTACAGGCTCTCTAGTTTTACACATGGTAATGTATATATTTCAATGCTATTCTGTCAGTTCATCCCCCCTCTTCTTCCCTCACTGTGTCTACAAGTCTGTTCTCTGTCTGCATCTCCAATATTGCCCTGCAGACAGGTTCATCAGTTCCATATTTCTAGATGTATTAACATATGATATTTGGTTTTTTTATAACTAACTTCACTTTGTATAATAGGCTCTTGTTCATCCACTTTATTAGGATCTCTATTCCAGTTTAATGCTTACTCTTTTCTTTCTACTTGGAAGTCATCCATTTTTTTGTAATCAAATTCATCAGTTTCCTTTATGGTTTTTACATTTCACATCATGCTTAGAAAAGCCTTTCTCATTTCAATATTATAAAAATGTTAACATATGTTTTCCCTGCTATTTTCATGGCTATTTTTGTTTCACTCTTTCATTGTCTAGAATCTATTTTGGCAGTAAAAGTTCTGTAACTTGCTTTTCTCATTCCAAAATATATCCTATATAACTTACCACATCATACTTCATTTACTTATCTATGCATATAGAATTTTTAAATATTCCTATATCATAACTTATTTAAATGTTTAATAATTATATAGAGCTATACATTACTGAACAAGGCTGAGCGCCGAAGAATTGATACTTTTGAACTGTGGTGTTGGAGAAGACTCTTGAGAGTCCCATGGACTGCAAGGAGATCCAACCAGTCCATTCTGAAGATCAGCCCTGGGATTTCTTTGCAAGGAATGATGCTAAAGCTGAAGCTCCAGTACTTTGGCCACCTCATGTGAAGAGTTGACTCAATGGAAAAGACTCTGATGCTGGGAGGATTTGGGGCAGGAGGAGAAGGGGACGACAGAGGACGAGATGGCTGGATGGCATCACCGACTCGATGGACATGAGTCTGAGTGTACTCCGGGAGTTGGTGATGGACAGGGAGGCCTGGTGTGCTGTGATTCACGGGGTCGCAAGGAGTTGGACACGACTGAGCGACTGAACTGAACTGATATATTAGTTATGTTAGTAGTTATTTATAGTACTGATGAGCATTTACATTTTCTCCTATTTTTCAACAAGTACCAAGAATGCTGCCATGTAAGTGCCTCCTTACACATGTTTTTTTTTTAAGATACACATTAAGAAATAGGATTATTGAGTTATTAGTATGTGTCTTCTTTGCTATTCATAAACTACCCTAAAAATGATATGCCTAATACATTTTCATTTTAAGAATTCACTCAACAAATAGTTAAGACCTTTTTTAGGCTGAGCATACAGCATAATGGTAACCAATTCAGACAAAGGCACCACTTTGGTGATTAAGAATTCAGGCTCTAGAAAGAGGGAGGGGCTCAAATGTATATTTATGGCTGATTCACACTGTTGTACAGCTGAAGCCAATACAACATTGTAAAACAATTATCCTCCAATTAAAATAAATTAAAAAAAAAAAGAGTACAGGCTCTAGATATAGGTTGCCTGAATTCAAATTTGGGCTTACTAAGTACTGAATGTCTGACCTTGGACAAGTTTCTCTATCCTTGTGCCTCAAGTACCTCAACAATAAAACAATAATAATAATAGCATCCACCTCACTAGGATTATTGTAAAGACTGTTGTGCCTGCCACAGAGAAAGTACTCAATAAAGTTGTCTTGTAATTATTACTTAAATTTGCTCTAACCAACTTTTTTGCCAATGAGAGAGGCAAAAATATCATTTTACTATTAAATCACCAGTTCTCTGATTACTGATAAGACTGACATATATTTTATCTTTTTTACTTTCTATTCTGGGATCTGTTCAGATCTCTTATCCATTTCTTCTATCGGGATGTTTTGCACTCTCCTTAATGTGACACTAGATGAGATGCAAATATTTCATAGCATGACGCCTAAGCTCTGACCCACAACTGTGGGGTTCTATTTGTGGACAAGTTACAAGAATAGCAGTGCTGACTACTGTCCTGCTAAGAGAATTTCATGTTCTGCTCTCTACTTTAAAAAGATTTCTGAGTGCTTAGATTCAGAGGAAGAAGGTAAGGAATACTCTTCAGGCAATGGAAAGTGAAAGCTAAAGGCAAAGGGATGGTTTCTATCTTATCTACTCTTGTTTCTTCAACATGTGGCACAGGGCCTGACACATAATGGACTCTGGATAAACACATATTGTTTGAATGAATGCAAAATCTCCTTACTAGGTTACAAGCTCCTTGTGGGCAAGGATGGCATCATACCTATGTTGGTATCACTCCCACACTACCTAACAGTGTTTTTACACAGAGGAAGTACTCAATTGTTTTTACTGAAGAGACTGCTATCTCTGAACCTGTGTGAAAGCAGCTGAGATAATCAATGAAAAACAAACAATCCCTTCCTCATATAAAGATTATACTCTGATTTGCAGCTGTAGAAGCTCTGTATGGAGCTGTTGTTTAGGACTCTGGTGTTGTTTAGGTCACTTCTTGAATTCACCATCTGTTTCAAGTCTTTGTTCTAGGGGAAAAAAAAATGTCCCTGGCAGTTACTATGCTGTGAGTCCATGTAGGTGCTGCTGAGACCACGTCCGTGCAATGTGTCTCAAGCTTTAGTTTCCCTCCAAATTATTCTTTCTCAATGTGTTATTTAGAAATAAGTCCAGACCAGTGTACTAGACACAGCCGTTTGGGTCTCCTGATTCCTCGTCCCACATGCCCTGCCTGACAGAGCTCTCTGCTTTGCTAAATGCTGTGAGGCTGATTATTTTCCGGAATATCACTCTTGGTGATCTAGGCCTGTAGTCTCATGTGAAACAGTGAGACGATGGCATAATGGAAGAAGTGCAGGATCCCTGGAGCCAGACGATCTGGGTCTGCATATTAACTCAGCCATTTACTACATCACCTAAATATCCCTAAGTCTCAGTTTCCTTAAGTTTTCAAATGGGAATAACAGCAATACTATATCTAACCCACCTGGGTCACAAGACTGCAATAAGAGTTATAAAATTAGGTTAAAATGCAGAAATATTTTATAAAGTATTCTACAACTCTATGTCACTACTATATGAAATAGGACTCAAAGACTACACTAAAAGAATCCCACCAGACAATTCATAAGAGCAGGGATCATTCATGTCTGACTGGGTCATAGCTGCATCTCCACAGCCTGGCATATTTGTTGAAGGAAAGACTAAGAGAATAGAAAATGAAAAGAGCACCTACCAGTGACCTTCATCAAATTAATAAAGCTCTGGGTTTCAATTTGCTCATTTGATACCACTTATGTCAAAAGATGTAACATCAAGGATACTTTTCTATTTCCTTCTTCCTCCAAAGCCAGATATACTTTAGGACCTGGTTGTATAAAAAGTAGATACTCTTAGTAGTTTAATAATAATAGGTACTGACTCAAATTATTCTAGAGATAGTCAGGAACATTACACTATCATCTGCCCTCTATTCTCACTAAAAATTAATACTGGCTAATCAGACAGAGAAAGATAAATATCACATATTAAGATGAAATCACATATATGGAATCAAAAAATGATACAAATTAATTTATTTATAAAACAGAAATAGACTCACAGACATAGAAAACAAACTTATGGTCACCAAAAGGGTAAGGAGCAGGAGGGGAAAATTAGAAGCTTGAGATTAACAGATATGCACTGCAATATATAAAACAGATAAAAAGAACCTACTATATAGAACAGGGAAATAAATTTACTATCTTATAATAACCCATAATGGAGAGAATCTGAAAAACAAATATATATATATACATACACACACATTTTGAAACTGCATCACTATGCCATATACCTAGAACTAACATTAACACTATAAATCAGCTATACTTAAATAAAAAGTTGTTTAGAAAAAAAAAATCAGTACTGGCAAAGTCATTATTAAATACTTTATCTCTGCCATGTTTAAACTGCTTCAGTTCACTCTGACTCACATATACATAAACCCTTAAAATGAACCACTGCCGTAATAAAGTTAAGTCTTCTCAGACACAAGTGCATCTTTATGTAACCTAGACAAAATAACCTCTGGTGCTCAGCCATGCCCGATTCTGTGACCCTATGGACTGTAGTCCACCAGGCTCCTCCGCCCATGGAATCTTCCAGGCAAGAATACTGGAGTGGGTTGCCATTTCCTTCTCCAAGGGATCTTCCCAACCCAGGGATCAAACCCGTCTCTTGTGTCCCCTACACTGGCAGGCGTATTTTTTACCACTGCACCACCTGGGAAACCAAGACAAAATAACTTACTACTAGTCAAAATCATTTAAGCATCAAAGCCACATCAAAACAAATTCCATTTATTGGTCATAGTACATAAAATGGGAATAATGTTTATTGAGTTATCAACAGTGTCCACATACATAGCATCCAATTCACATTATGCAGCAGAATTAAAGCTAGGGCACCTCACAACAGAGCACCAAAATACATGAAGCATAAACTGACAGAACTGAAGCAAGAAACAGACAATTCAATAATAAGACTTGTATGTTTCACTACCCCACTTTCAATTGTGGAGTAGGGAGAAGATTAGTAAAGAAAAAGAAAACATGAACGCTGTATGCCAATTAGACCTAAAGACCTCTACAAATACTCCATCCAACAACAGCAGGATATACATTCTTCCCAAGTGCACATGATTAGGAGAGACCAGGTTAAGCCATAAAACAAGCCTCAATACATTAAGAAGGAATGAAATCATACAAAGTATGCTTTCTGACCACAATGGAATGAAATTAGAAATCAATAACAAAGGAAATTCAAAACTATATGAAAACTAAGCAACACACTAAACAAACATGTCAAATTATAAATCACAAGGAATATTACAAAATACTTTCAGGTGAAATGAAAATACTTTAAGAAACCAAATACAACATACCAAAAGTTATGGGATACACTGAAAGCAATGCTTAGAGGAAATTTTATAGTTATAAACATCTACTTTTCTTAAAAAAAGTAAAATTACAAATAGTAACTTTCTACCTTTAGAAACTAAAAATAAAACAAGGAGGGGGGCAGGAGGCAAACTACACCCAAAGCAAGCAGAAGGAAGGAAATAATAAAGATTATGAAACAGAGAGCATGACCCTGTGGGGCCCTCCAGGATACAAATCTTTTCTGTGTCTCCCATCTCTTGTTTGCAGGAAAGAGGTTTCATTCAGCCTCCCTGGTCTTCCCTGAGTTCCAAAGGGCAGATTCAAACAGTTGCTTATCGGGAAGGAAGGGCAGAAGGAAAAGGAGCAGTCAAGAAGCAATAGTGCAGCCATGGTGCAGTCCTGGTTCCTCCTCAAGGAACATAAATATAACAATGCCTTCGAGTTCTTCTGTAGGAACAAAGGCCCCACACAGGTGGAGGGTGGCAACTTCACACTAAACACAAGACTCCTGGAACACCACTCTGTTACCTCACCACCAACCAATCAGAGGTAAGTCTGTACACAGTAGAAGATAATAAAGGCTCTGACCCCCTCCCCAAATGATTCTCCCTTTAAAACCTTTAATGGCTGAGCAGGATCTTCAGAGTTGGTTTTAGAGTTCGCCTTCTCCCCCGGCTGTCAGCCTCCTGAATAAAGCAATCATACATTTTCAAACCAATACTTGCCTCTCTCTACTGATTTGTTGCCAGTGTAGCAACTGTAGGAGTTACAAAACTGGAACTCCAGTCTGGTAGTCCAGGCAAACAAAGGGAAGACGGGATGCCTGGGGCTTCCCAGGGGCTCATTCTATTGGTGAATTCAAAACATAACAACGTAAGAAGCTAAAGGCAAAGGAGAAAAGGAAAAACATACCCATTTGAATGCAGAGTTCCCAAGAATAGCAAAGAGAGATGAGAAAGCCTTCCTCCATGATCAGTGCAAAGAAATAGAGGAAAATAATAGAATGGGAAAGACTAGAGATCTCTTCAAGAAAATCAGAGATAGCAAGGGAACATTTCATGCAAAGATGGGCACAATAAAGGGCAGAAATAGTATGGACCTAAACAGAAGCAGAAGATATTAAGAAAAGGTGGCAAGAATACACAGAAGAACTATACAAAAAAGATCTTTATGACCCAGATAACCACGATGGTGTGATCACTCACCTAGAGCCAGACATCCTGGAATGTGAAGTCAAGTGGGCCTTTGGAAGCATCACTACAAAGCTAGTGGAGGTGATGGAACTCCAGTTGAACTATTTAAAATCCTAAAAGATGATGCTATGAAAGTGCTACAATCAAAATGACAGCAAATTTGGAAGACTCATCAGTGGCCACAGGACTGGAAAAGGTCAGTTTTCATTCCAATCCCAAAGAAAGGCAACGGCAAAGAATGTTCAAACTACCCCACAATTGTACTCATCTCATGCACTAGCAAAGTAATGCTCAAAATTCTCCAAGTCAGGCTTCAACAGTACGTGAACCATGAACTTCCAGATATTCAAGCTGGGTTTAGAAAAGGTAGAGGAAACAGAGATCAAATTGCCAATATCCACTGGATCATTGAAACAGCAAGAGAGTTCCAGAAAAACATCTACTTCTGCTTTACTAACTACACCAAAGCCTCTGACTCTGTGGATCACAACAAACTATGGAAAATTCTTAAAGAGATGGGACTACCAGACCACCTTACCTGCCTCCTGAGAAATCTGTATGCAGGTCAAGAAGCAACAGTTAGAACTGGACATGGAACAAAAGACTGCTTCAAAATCGGGAAAGGAGTACATCAAAGCTGTATATTGTCACCCTGCTTATTTAACTTATATGCAGAGTAAACATGAGAAATGCTGGACTGGATGAAGCACAAGTTGGAATAAAGTTTGTTGGGAGAAACAGCAATAACCTCAGAAATGCAGATAACACCACGCTTATGGCAGAAAGCAAAGAAGAACTAAAGAGCCTCTTGATGAAAGTGAAAGAGGAGAGTGAAAAAGTTGGCTTAAAACTCAACATAAAGAAAATAAGATTATGGCATCTGGGCCCATGACTTCATGGCAAACTGATGGGGAAACAATGGAAACAGTGTCAGATTTTATTTTTCTGGGCTCCAAAATCACTGCAGATGGTGACTGGAGCCATGAAATTAAAAAACGCTTGCTCTTTGGAAGGAAAGTTATGACCAGCCTAGACAGCACATTAAAAAGCAGAGACATTACTTTGCCAACAAAGGTCCGTCTATTCAAAGCTATGGTTTTTCCAGTAGTCATGTATGAGTTGGACTATAAAGTAAGCTGAGTGCCAAAGAATTGATGCTTCTGAACTGTAGTGTTGGAGAAGACTCTTTTTTTTTTTTAATTTTAAAATCTTTAATTCTTACATGTGTTCCCAAACATGAACCCCCCTCCAACCTCCCTCCCCATAACATCTCAGTGGGTCATCCCCATGCACCAACCCCAAGCATGCTGTATCCTGCGTCAGACATAGACTGGTGATTCAATTCTTACATGATAGTATACGTGATAGAATGCCATTCTCCCAAATCATCCCACCCTCTCCCTCTCCCTCTGAGTCCAAAAGTCCATTATACACAGCTGTGTCTTTTTTCCTGTCTTGCATACAGGGTCGTCATTGCCATCTTTCTAAATTCCATATGTATGTGTTAGTATACTGTATTGGTGTTTTTCTTTCTGGCTTACTTCACTCTGTATAATCGGCTCCAGTTTCATCCATCTCATCAGAACTGATTCAAATGAATTCTTTTTAACGGCTGAGTAATACTCCATTGTGTATATGTACCACAGCTTTCTTATCCATTCATCTGCTGATGGACATCTAGGTTGTTTCCATGTCCTGGCTATTATAAACAGTGCTGCGATGAACATTGGGGTACATGTGTCTCTTTCAATTCTGGTTTCCTCGGTGTGTATGCCCAGCAGTGGGATTGCTGGGTCATAAGGCAGTTCTATTTGCAATTTTTTAAGGAATCTCCACACTGTTCTCCATAGTGGCTGAACTAGTTTGCATTCCCACCAACAGTGTAGGAGGGTTCCCTTTTCTCCACACCCTCTCCAGCATTTATTGCTTGCAGATTTTTGGATCGCAGCCATTCTAACTGGTGTGAAGTGGTATCTCATTGTGGTTTTGATTTGCATTTCTCTGATAATGAGTGATGTTGAGCATCTTTTCATGTGTTTGTTAGCCATCTGTATGTCTTCTTTGGAGAAATGTCTATTTAGTTCTTTGGCCCATTTTTTGATTGGGTCGTTTATTTTTCTGGAATTGAGCTGCATAAGTTGCTTGTATATTTTTGAGATTAGTTGTTTGTCAGTTGCTTCATTTGCTATTATTTTTGGAGAAGACTCTTGAGAGTCCTTTGGACTGCAAGGAGATCCACCCAGTCCATCCTAAAGGAAATGAGTCCCGAATATTCATTGGAAGGACTGATGCTGAAGCTGAAACTCCAATACTTTGGCCACCTGATGTGAAGAACTGACTCATTGGAAAAGACCCTGATGCTGGTTAAGACTGAAGGCAGGAGGAGAAGGGGAGGACAGAGGATGAGATGGCTGGATGCCATCACCGACTTGATGGACATGAGTTTGAGTGAACTCCGGGAGTTAGTTATGGACAGGGAGGCCTGGCGTGCTGCAATTCATGGGGTTGCAAAGAGTTGGACACGACCGAGCGACTGAACTGAACTGAATCTTACCAGAACACCCAACAAACTTAAGCTATAAGAGAATTTACTCAACCTGATAAATGTCCTCTATGACAAACCCTAAGAGCTAAAACTCTCAAAAGAAACACAAAAGCAACTCTTTAGGACCTTGGATTCAGCAATGATTTCTTAGATATGACACCAAGAGAACAGGTAGCAAAAAAAAAAGCTACATTAATTAATCTTCATCAAAATTTAAAAACTTTTCTGCCTCAAAGGATATCATCATGAAAGTAAAAAAAGACAACCCACAAAATGGGAGAAAATACTTGTAAATCATATGTGATAATAGACTTACAGAATAAAGACATGTATGTTATTTTTTTTAATTCTTACAGCCAAAAAATAAACAAATAACCCAATTAAAAACCAGCAAAGAATATGACAAGACATTTCTCCAAAGCAGACACAGAAATGGCCGATAAGCACATGAAAAGATGCTCAAGTCATTAGTTGCCAGGGAAATGCAAATCAAAATCATAATGAGATATCACTTCACAACCATTAGGATCAGTTCAGTTCAGTCGCTCAGTCATGTCTGATTCTTTGCAACCCCATGGACTCTAGCACGCCAGGCTTCCCTGTCCATCACCAACTCCTCGAGCTTGCTCAAACTCATGTCCATCGAGTCGCTAATACCATCCAACCATCTTATCCTCTGCTCTCTCCTTCTGCTCCTACCTTCACTCTTGCCGAGCATCAGGGTCTTTTCAAATGCGTCAGTTCTTTGCATTAGGCGGCCAAAGCATTGGAGCTTTAGCTTCAGCCTCAGTCCTTCTAATGAATATTCAGGACTGATTTCCTTTAGGATCGACTGGTTTGATCTCCGTGCAGTCCAAGGGACTCTCAAGAGTTTTGTCAAACACCACAGTTCAAGAGCATCAATTCTTCAGCACTCAGGTTTCTCTATAGTCCAACTCTCAACTTTGGGTTTCCCTGGTAGCTCAGACAGTAAAGCATCAGCCTGCAATGCGGGAGACCTGGGTTCGATCCCTGGGTTGGGAAGATCCCCTGAGAAGGAAATGGCAACCCACTCCAGTACTCTTGCCTGGAAAATCCCATGGACGGAGGAGCCTGGTAGGCTACAGTCCATGAGGTTGCAAAGAGTCGGACTTCACTTTCTTTCTCACATCCATACATGACTACTGGAAAAACCATAGCTTTGACTAGATGGACCTTTGTTGGCAAAGTAATCAAAAAGACAAAACAACAGCAAGTGTTGATAAGATGATAAAAAAAAAAACAAAAAATGGAACCCTGATACACTACTGACAGGAAGGTAAAGTGGTGCAGTAGCTTTGTAAACCAGTTTGGCAGTTCCTCAAAAAGGTGAACATAGAGATAACCAAACAACCCAACAATTTCACTCCTAGGTAAACACTCAAGAGAATATGACTACATAAAAATTTATACACAAATGTTCACAGCAGCTCTGTGTACAATAACCAAAAAGTGTTAACAATTCAAACATCTATTAACTGATGAATGGATAAATAAAATGTGGTATATGCAATAGAGTATTATTCAGTAATAAGAAGAAATGAGATAGTGATACATGAATGAATGAACCTTGAAAATATTTTGCCAAGTGAAAGAAGCCAGATGCCACTTACATAAAATATCCAGAATAGAGGAAACCATAGAGACAAAAAATACATTAGCAGTTGGCAGGGACTGAAAAAGGGTGATAAAAAGAAATAGAGAATGGGTGTTAATAGGAAAGGGATTCCTATGGAGGTGATGAAATTGTTCTAAAATTAAACAATGGTAATAGCTGTATGACTCTCACCACTGAATTGTGTATTTCAAACAGGTGAATCTTATGCCATGTGCATTATAAATCAATAAAGCTATTTTAAAAATATTTATTTATTATTTGGCTGTGCTGGGTATTAGCAGTGGCATCTGGGATCTTTGATCGTCACTGCAGCATAGAGGATCTTTAGTTGCGGCATATGGGATCTAGCTCCCTGACCAGGGATTGAACCTGGGCTCCATGCATTGGGAGTGCAAAGTCTTACCCAGGGGACCATGGGGAAAGTCTCTCAATAAAGCTAGTTTTTAAACAAAACTAGAAATAGCTATTATTTTTAACCTGCTTGATCATAATATGCACGTTCTGTCATGTCCATCAATCTACCACATAAAAGCCACTGTGAATCTTCAATTATAAGATGGAAAATCTTCAATTGTAAGATGGAAAAATTAACAACCAGTATTCTTTCAACAAAGTACTCTCATTATAAGAGCTACAAGACCATCAAATTTTTGTTCAAAACTCCAAAACTCTTTATTTTCATATTTAGTTGAAGGATAATTGCTTTACAATATTGTGTTTGTTTCTGCCACATACCAACATGAATCAACCATATGTATACATATGTCCCTTCCCTCTTGAATCTCCCTCCCACTTCCCAGCCCATTCCACCACTAGAGATTGTCAGAGAGCACCAGATTTGCAAGCACTCCTTGCTCATTCAGCTAATTCCCATTGGCTATCTGTTTTACATATTTTTGCATAAGTTTCCGTGTCACTCTCTCCATTTGTCCCACCCTCTCTTCCCCCCTCCATGTCCACAAGTCTGTTCTCTGTGTCTGCATCTCCATTCTTGCCCTGCAAATAGGTTCATCAGTACCATCTTTCTGGATTCCATATATATGCATTGATATACAGTATTTCTTCTTCTCTTTCTGACTTACTTCACTCTGTATAATAGGCTCTAGGTTCACCCACCTCATTAGAACTGACTCAAATGTGTTTCTTACGAACAAAGCTAGTGGAGGCAATGGTATTCCAGTGGACCTATTTCAAATCCTGAAAGATGATGCTGTGAAAGTGCTGCACTCAATATGCCAGCAAATTTCGAAAACTCAGCAGTGGCCACAGGACTGGAAAAGGTCAGTTTTCATTCCAATCCCAAAGAAAGGCAATGCCAAAGAATGCTCAAACTACCAAACGACTGCACTCATCTCACACGCTAGTAAAGTAATGCTCAAAATTCTCCAAGCCAGGCTTCAGCAATATGTGAACCGTGAACTTCCAGATGTTCAAGCTGGTTTTAGAAAAGGCAGAGGAACCAGAGATCAAATTGCCAACATCCGCTGGATCATTGAAAAAGCGAGAGAGTTCCAGAAAAACATCTATTTCTGCTTTACTGACCTATACCAAAGCCTTTGACTGTGTGGATCACAATAAACTGTGGAAAATTCTGAGAGAGATGGGAATACCAGACCACCTGCCCTGCCTCTTGAGAAATCTGTATGCAGGCCAGGAAGCAACAGTTAAAAGTGGACATGGAACAACAGACTGGTTCCAAATAGGAAAAGGAGTACGTCAAGGCTGTATATTGTCACCTTGCTTATTTAACTTCTATGCAGAGTACATCATGAGAAACGTTGGACTGGAAGAAACACAAGCTGGAATCAAGATAGCCGGGAGAAATATCAATAACCTCAGATATGCAGATGACACCACCCTTATGGCAGAAAGTGAAGAGGAACTAAAAAGCCTATTGATAAAAGTGAAAGTGGAGAGTGAAAAAGTTGGCTTAAAGCCCAACATTCAGAAAACGAAGATCATGGCATCCGGTCCCATCACTTCATGGGAAATAGATGGAGAAACAGTGGAAACAGTGTCAGACTTTATCTTTTGGGGCTCCAAAATCACTGCAGATGGTGATTGCAGCCATGAAATTAAAAGATGCTTACTCCTTGGAAGAAAAGTTATGACCAACCTAGATAGCATATTCAAAAGCAGAGTCATTACTTTGCCGACTAAGGTCCGTCTATTCAAAGCTATGGTTTTTCCAGTAGTCATGTATGAGTTGGACTATAAAGTAAGCTGAGTCCCAAAGAATTGATGCTTTTGAACTGTGGTATTGGAGAAGACTCTTGAGAGTCCCTTGGACTGCAAGGAGATACAACCAGTCCATCCTAAAGGAGATCAGTCTTGAAAATTCATTGGAAGGACTGATGCTGAAGTTGAAACTCCAATACTTTGGCCACCTGATGTGAAGAACTGACTCATTGGAAAAGACCCTGATGCTGGTTAAGATTGAAGGCAGGAGGAGAAGGGGAGGACAGAGGATGAGATGGCTAGATGCCATCACTGACTCGATGGACGTGAGTTTGAGTGAACTCCGGGAGTTAGTGATGGACAGGGAGGCCTGGCGTGCTGCAATTCATGGGGTCGCAAAGAGTCGGACACGACTGAGCGACTGAACTGAACTGAACTCAATATTCCGTTGTATATATGTACCAGTTTCTTTATCCATTCATGTGTCGATGGACATCTAGGTTGTCAGATTCATGATCTCCAAAGAAGATTTAGCTTCGGGACCAGAGACTAGGCATCAGGCTTCATCACTCAAGGCCTTTTATGTAGCAGAGTTTTACTAAATTATAAACAGGGACAGAGCAAGTTTCTGACATAAACATCAGAAGGGGGGTGGAGAGTGCCCCACTCACTAGTCTTAGCAAGGGAGCTATATACTTTTTCAGTTGGTTATTCCAGTAAATCAAAAGAATGTCTCAAGGTTGTAAAAGTCTTACCAAACCCACTACCACATTGTAAGATAACAGGATTAGTCAAAAGGTTCTCAAGAAGAAACATGTCCTCAAGCATGATACATTGTTGTTATATAATCCTTAGTACAGAGTTTAAGCTGAGTTGTTTTGTTGTGTAATCATCAGCTCTGGGCTTAATGAAAAAAAAAAATCATTTTATGTGACTAAGACTAAGGAATGCAGAAAAAAAGTTTGTCCTTTTATCCTCTTTGAGAACTCCAGACCCCTTTCTCCTCCTGGGGACCCTGGACTTCTTACCAAGCTACCTAAGAATTGACTCTCACTCCCATGCCCTAGCTATTGTAAATAATGCTGAGATGAACACTGGGGTACATGTGTCTTTTTCCATTATGGTTTTCTAAGGGGATATGCCCAGCAGTGGGATTGTTGGGTTGTATGGTAATTTTATTTCTAGTTTTTTAAGGACTCTCCTTACTGTCTTCCACAGTGGCTGTATCAATTTACAATCCCACCAACAGTACAACAGGGTTCCCTTTTTTTCACACCCTCTCCAGCATTTGTTGTTCAGTTGCTCAGTCGTGTCCAACTCTTTGCCACCCCACTGACTGCAGCACACCAGGATTCCCTGTCCTTCACTATCTTCTAGAGCCTGCTTAAACTCATGTCCATTGAGTCGATGATGCCATCCAACCATCTCATCCTGTTTCCCTCTTCTCCTCCTGCATCTTTCCCAGCATCAGGGTCTTTTCCAATGAGTCAGCTCTTCATATCAGGTGGCCAAAGTATTGGAGCTTTAGCTTCAGAATCAGTCCTTCCAATGAATATTCAGGACTGATTTCCTTTAGGATTGACTGGTTTGATCTTCTCGTAGTCCAAGGGACTCTCAAGAGTCTTCTCCAGCACCACACTCCAGCCTTTATGTTTGTAGATGTTTTTGATGATGGCCATTCTGACCGATGTCAGGTGATATCTCATTGTAGCTTTGATTTGCATTTTTCTAATAATGAACAATGTTGACCATTTTTTCATCTATTAGCCATCTGTATGTCTTCTTTGGAGAAATGTCTGTTTAGATCTTCAGCCCACTTTTTGACAGGGGTGTTTGCTTTTCTGGTATTGAGTTGTACCAGCTACTTGTATATTTTGGAGATTAATCCTTTATCAGTTATTTCATTTGCTATTACTTTTTCCCATTCTAAGGGTTGTTTCATGGTGTTTACAGTTTCCTTTGTTGTGCAAAAGCTTTTAAGTTTAATTTGGTCCCGTTTGTTTATTTTTACTTCTATTACTCTAGGAGGTGGGTCGGAGAAGGCAATGGCACCCCAATCCAGTACTCTTGCCTGGAAAATCCCATGGACGGAAGAGCCTGGTGGGCTGCAGTCCATGGGGTCCCTAAGAGTCGGACACAACTGAGTGACTTCACTTTCATTTTTCACTTTAATGCATTGTAGAAGGAAAATGGCAACCCGCTCCAGTGTTCTTGCCTGGAAAATCCCAGGAACAGCAGAGCCTGGTGGGCTGCCGTCTATGGGGTCACACAGAGTCGGACACAACTGAAGCGACAGCAGCAGCAGCAGCAGCAGGAGGTGGGTCACAGAGGAACTTGCTGTGATTTATGTCATGGAGTGTTCTGCCTATGTTTTCCTCTAAGAGCTTTATAGTTTCTGATCTTACATTTAGGTCCTTAACCTATTTTGAGATTATCTTTGTGTATGGTGTTAGGAAGTGTTCTAATTTCATTCTTTTACACTGTCCAGCATCACTTATTGAAGAGACTATCTTTCCTCCACTGTATATTCTTGCCTCCTTTGTCAAACACAAGGTGCCCACAGATGTGTGTTTATCTCTGGGTTTTCTATCTAGTTCCACTGGTCTTTATTTCTCTTTTTGGGCCAGTACCATATTGTCTTGATGACTGTAGTATATTCTAAAGTCAGAAAAGTTGATTCCTCCGGCTCCATTCTTCTTTCTAAAGATTGTTTGGCTATTTGGGGTCTTTTGTGTTTCTATACAAATTGTGAAATTCTTTGTTCTCAGCTCAGTTCAGTTGCTCAGTAGTGGCCGACTCTTTGCACCCCCATGAAACACAGCATGTCAGACCTCCTTGTCCATCACCAACTTGAGTCCACCCAAACCCATGTCCATCAAGTCGGTCATGCCATCCAACCATCTCATCCTCCATTGTCCCCTTCTCCTCCTGCCCTCAATCTTTCCCGGCATCAGGGTCTTATCCAGTGAGTCAGCTCTTCGCATCAGGTGGCCAAAGTACTGGAGTTTCAGCTTCAACATCAGTCCTACCAATGAACACTCAAGACTGATATTTAGGATGGACTGGTTGGATCTCCTTGCAGTCCAAGGGACTCTCAAGAGTCTTCTTCAACACCACAGTTCAAAAGCAGCAATTCTTTGGCGCTCAGTTTTCCTTATAGTCCAACTCTCACATCCATACATGACCACTGGAAAAGTCATAGCCTTGACTAGACAGACCTTTGTTGGCAAAGTAATGTCTCTGATTTTCAATATGCTATCTAGGTTGGTCATAACTTTCCTTCCAAGGAGTAAGGGTCTTTTAATTTCATGGCTACAATCACCATCTGCAGTGATTTTGGAGCCCAGAAAAATAAAGCCAGCCACTGTTTCCACTGTTTCCCCATCTATTTGCTATGAAGTGATGGGACCAGATGCCATGATCTTAGTTTTCAGGATGTTGAGCTTTAAGCCAACTTTTTCACTCTCCTCTTTCACTTTCCTCAAGAGGCTCTTTAGTTCTTCTTCACTATCTGCCATAAGGGTAGTGTCATCTGCATATCTAGTTCTGTGAAAAATGCCGTTGGTAATTTGATAGGGATTGCACTGAATCTGTGGATTATTTCTGGCAGTATAGTCATTTTCACAATATTTGATTCTTCCAACCCAGGAACATGGAATATCTCTCTGTTTATTTATGCTGCCTTTGATTTCTTTCATCAGTGTCTTATAGTTTTCTGTATACAGCTCTTTTGTCTCCTTAGGTAGGTTTATTCTTACATATTTTATTCTTTTTGTTGCAGTGGTAAATGAGACTGATTCCTTAATTTTTCTTTCTGATTTTTCATTGTTAGTGCATAGGAATACAAGTTATTTCTATGTATTGATTTTGTTCTGTGACTGATTAGTTCCAGTAATTTTCTGATAGTATCTTTAGGATTTCCTGTATATAGTACCATATCACCTGCAAACAGTGAGAGATTTACTTATTCTTTTTCGGTCTGGATTCATTTCTTTTTTTCTCTGATTGCCGTAGCTAGGACTTCCAAAACTATGTTTAATAATAGTGGTGAGACTGAGCACCTTTGTCTTGTTCTTGATCTTCAAGGAAATGCTTTCAGTTTTTCACCACTAAGAATAATATTTATTGTGGGTTTGTCATATATGGCTTTTATTATGTTGAGGAAGGTTCCTTCTATCCCCTTTTTTTAAAGATAAAACTATTATTTTTAATGAAATCACATTCTTTAAAACGTTCGTCAAATGCCAACTATGATAAATGCTGAAGAAATTAAACAATTTTATTTTTAACAAAGGATTTTAAAGTATTTAGCAAAGCTCTATATTAAAATCTCCAACTCAAAAATGGCATATTTTGTTTGATTTATCAAGTACTAGTACTAATTGTCTAACAGAGCTAAGCAAAGGAATTTTAGACATTCTTGAACAACATTTCCCAGCTTGTAATTTCATGAAAAGTACCTACACTAAGGGCTTCCCAGATGGCTCAGTGGTTAAGAAACTGCCTGCCATACAGGAGATGTGGGTTTAATCCCTGGTTGAGAAGATCCCCTGGAAAAGAAACCCACTCCAGTATTCTTGCCTGGGAAATGCCATGGACAGAGATGTCTGGTGGACTACAGTCCATGGGGTCACAAAGAGTCAGACATGACTTAGCAACTAAATAACAACAACTTCCACTAAGCATTGATAATTCTGTCAGAGTAAATTTCCAACCTTATTCTGAGTTGCATGAGTTCATAAAACTCCATGATGTCCTATCTGCAGCCCCATACTTTAACTGTCTCTTAAGAATTACTTAAAAAGGAAAAACTCTGGTAAACCTGTATTAAAGTTGAAAGAATAACAGAAGAGGGAAAGCTCCTAACAATAAAGGAATTCTGAAAGTATGTTCACAATTTTCAAAAACTCTATGCATGAGTTTACAATCTTTTAGCATGGTGTGACCTTACAAAAGTACTAGTACAAGTTGCTTGACCTCTTTTTACCTTGTTTTTTAATTCCTTATAATAAAATTATCTGCCCTAACCGTTTATTTGATTGCTATGAAAATCAAAAAAGAAAGCATTCTGTAAAGTACAATTATTATCTCCTAAATGGACAAGCAGATGATTAAAATAATCAAACACTTCTTAGGAGAAGCATAAATCTGGGGACGGACATGTGGTGCTATACTAGAAGGAAACAGACCTAAAAGCTTCTAGTTGCTCAAAACAAAAAAACAGTATATCAATTGACTTATAAAGCTTTTTATCAATTAGTTTATACTGAACATTAGTAATTACTGAAATCTAAAGGGTCATTATCAGTGATAATCTTCCTAGATAGTCAAGAAAGTATTTATTTTTGAGCAGGACAAAAAGAAATGTTTTTTAAAGCTGACTTCAAAAGTATTTTCCTTAAAGCTTTTAAAGTCAAGTTACAAAAATGTCATGTTGACCTGTTTAACATGTTGCTTTTAAAATACTACAAAAAATATTTAAGCAAAAGTAACACTCTCTCCAACACCACCCTAAGCAATCTAAAATAGGAAGCCCATGCTAGGAAGTATCCACATTTGTCATTAAAGAAACACCAAAAGGACAACCAGAAAAATAAAATAACCTAATTTAAAGTTGGCAGCTAGAAAGGAATTCTCCCAAGGATAAAAACTGTATTAAATTACCCAAGAGTTGCACGAGTTCCCAAAACTTCATGATGTCCTATCTGCAGCCCCATCCACCCATACTTTAACTGTCTTTTAAGAATTGTTTAAAAAGGAAAAGCTCTGATGAACTTGTATTAAAGACAAAGCTGAAAAAGCAACAGAAGAGGGAAAGCACATAACAATAAAGGAATTTTGAAAGCATGTTCACAATTTTCAAAAACTTAAAACACATCTTCTGGTTAACCTTCACAATAAAAGACAACTCATAACTGGTAAGGAAGATACTGGTGTGCATCAATTCTATCTTTGAAACATCCAGTGTAATAAATATGGAGGTTGAGGGCAGACAGCTCAACAAATACATGTGATTATGAAGCTTTGAAGTGGAGGAGGGGACTACTACTGTGCCTAAATACTGAAAATAAAGCTCACAAATTCAAAGATCGCTGAAACTTATCCACAGTAAGAGTGGTATATCTGCAGGTTTAAGGTATTTCTTTTCCTTCAGTTCAGATCAGTTGCTCAGTCGTGTCCGACTCTTTGTGACCCCATGAACCACAGCATGCCAGGCCTCCCTGTCCATCACCAACTCCCGGAGTTCACTCAAACTCATGTCCATCGAGTCGGTGATGCCATCCAGCCATCTCATCCTCTGTCGTCCCCTTCTCCTCCTGCCCCCAGTCCCTCCCAGCATCAGGGTCTTTTCCAATGAGTCAACTCTTCGCAGGAGGTGGCCAAAGTATTCGAGTTTCAGCCTTAGCATCAGTCCTTCCAAAGAACACCCAGGGCTGATCTCCTTTCGAATGGACTGGTGGGATCTCCTTGCAGTCCAAGGGACTCTCAAGAGTCTTCTCCAACACCACAGTTCAAAAGCATCAATTCTTTGGCACTCAGCTTTCTTCACAGTCCAACTCTCACATCCATACATGACCACTGGAAAAACCATAGCCTTGACTAGACGGACCTTTGCTGGCAAAGTAATGTCTCTGTTTCTCAATATGCTATCTAGGTTGGTCAAAACTTTCCTTCCAAGGAGTAAGCGTCTTTTAATTTCATGGCTGCAATCACCATCTTCAGTGATTTTGGAGCCCAAAAAGATAAAGTCTGACACTGTTTCCACTGTTTCCACATCTATCTCCCATGAAGTGATGGGACCGGATGCCATGATCTTCATTTTCTGAATGTTGAGCTTTAAGCCCACTTTTTCACTCTCCTCTTTCACTTTCATCAAGAGGCTTTTTAGTTCCTCTTCACTTTCTGCCATAAGGGTGGTGTCATCTGCATATCTGAGGTTATTGATATTTCTCCTGGAAATCTTGATTCCAACTTGTGCTTCTTCCAGTCCAGCGTTTCTCAAGATGTATTCTGCATAGAAGTTAAATAAGCAGGGTGACAATATACAGCCTTGATGTACTCCTTTTCCTATTTGGAACCAGTCTGTTGTTCCATGTCCAGTTCTAACTGTTGCTTCCTGACCTGCATACAGGTCCCTTGGACACTGGTAAATTTATGCATGAACAAAAAGGAAAATCTATCTTTTGGCCAGTCTGTGAATTCATCCAAGCATCTATCTATTCAAGAATGTATTTAGGACTTCCCTGGTGGTGTAGTCGTTAGGAATCTGCCTGCCAGTGCAGGGGACACGGGTGTGATTCCTGATTCGGGCAGATTCCACATGCTGCAGAGTAGCTAGCTTGTGTGCCCCAACTACCGAGCCTGCACTCTAGAGTCCGCAAGTGCAGGGAACACGGGTGTGGTTCCTGATTCAGGCAGATTCTGCACGCTGCAGAGTAACTAGCTTGTATGCCCCAGCTACTGAGCCTGCACTCTAGAGTCCGCCAGCTGCGACTACTTCACCTGTGTTCTGCTTTAAGAGAAGCCACTGCAATGAGAAGCCCGTGTTCTGCAACTAAAGAGTAGCCCTGGCTTTCCCCAACTAGGGAAAGCCCACGCACAGCAATGAAGACCCAGAGCAGCCAAGTAAATAATTTTTTAAAAATAATATATTTAGGAATTCTCCTCCAGTGGTTAGGACACTCATGTTTTCACTGCCAAGTGCCAGGTTCGATCCTTGGTCAGGAACTAAGATCATACAAGCAACATGGTGCAGCAAAAACAAAACAAAACAAAACAAAAACACTTACAGATCACTTATTATGTATGCTCAAGAGTTATCTGAAAATAAGAAATTTCCAGCCCAGTGGGGGTCAGGGGACTAACAACAATATTTTCCATGAGAGACGAGTATACAGAGACACAGCACTGAGTTCACCAGAGAGAAAGTAAGAAAGATCGAAAGAGATATTTGAGATAAATGTGGAATCTGAGGAACGAGTCTGCTGCATAAATTCTTCTCTTCAAGGTATGCATATTGACTTGTCTAGGCTGGTCTTTTTTGTTATTTTTTTTTAAGTTTCATGTATAATTAGAATATCTTAAAAACTGAAAGTACTTTATCTAGACAAACGTGTAACAAAATTGGTCCTGAAAAAGGATATTCAAGAACATAAGTTTCTTACTTTAATCAATTTAGATAAATAAAATTAATAGCTTAAAAGACAAAAGTACTAACCTAGGTCTCAGTTCACTCATCTATCCAAAGAAGAAACTAGCCTAGAAAATCTCTTAAGTACTCTCTGACTTCTAAAATTGACTAGACTGATTAAGTCAGTCAAACACTCAATAGAGTTGATCTAACAGTGCTGTTGAATTTATGGAAGTTTATAAACAAGCTAGGAAATCTTATAAGGAAAGTTCAGGCTGCCTGAAGGCATCTAAGCACAATATGGGATGAGTTGAGTAAGTTCTTAAAGCACGGTCCACAGACTCCAGGAGACCTTCCAGAAAGTATATGAGGTCAAAACTATTTTCATACATATACTGAATCATTCTGTTGTACACCTGAAACTAATATAATGTTAAATGTGAGTTACATCTCTCAATTTAAAAAAAAAATTCATAATGGACTTCCCTTGTGCTCTGACGGTAAAGAATTTGCATGTAATACATGAGACCCAGGTTCAATCCCTGGCTCAGGAAGATCCCCTGGAGAAGTGAATGGCTACCCGCTCTAGTATTCTTGCCTGAAGAATTCCATGAATAGAAGAGCCTGGAGGGCTACAGTCCATGGGGTGGCAAAGAGTCGGACATGACTGAGCGACTAAGCACACACACATTTTCACAATAACACTAAGATATAAGTATGCCTTTTTCACTGTATTGACATTTGCACTGGTGGACATATTTGTGAGGAGCAAAAGCAGAAGTGGGAAGAGCTGTCTGCACTTGGGTGCGAATCAAGGCAGCAACACCGAACTGTATTAGCAGTCATATTCTTCACTGCCATGTACTCTCAATTTAAAAAAATTAAATAAAAATGCCAGTTTCACATGATTGATGAAGCAATTAAAATTATTAATTTTGTTAAATCAACTCTTGAGTAAATGTCTTTTTAATGTTCTGTGTGAAAAAATGGGAACCATGAATTAGGCACTTGTGCTGCATACCAGAGTGTAATGGTTGTCTTATGAAAGCATCTGCACAATCATCTGACATGCAGACTCAGCTAGCCCCTTTTTCCATGGAACATACTTCAAAGAAAAGAGGGAATAACAAAGAGTGTGAATAGCAGAAGGAGATTCAGAGGAGATAGGTTGAATACTACAAGATATGCTTCCAGCCCCGCAGTGACTGATAGCATAGCCCAGAAGTCAGATGGCAGTTTCCAGCTACAGTCCCTTGAGGATCCCCAGCTTTCAAGCTAAGACCACTCTATTCCTGGATAGCTGATCATAGCACAGCACTAAAGCCTGGACATTTCTATCTAATACAGGACACTCTAATGAAGAATATCTGATGGAGCCCTCACTGGGTCTGAGACTCTGTCAGATCAGAATCACACTGAGGCTCTTCATGCCGATTCTGTTTCCTCCCTCTTTCCTTTCATACGAGTCCTCCCCCCACCTTGTGAAAGTAACTCAGTCATGTCCAACTCTTTGCAACCACATGGACTATACAGTCCATGGAATTCTCCAGGCCATAATACTGGAGTGGGTAGCCGTTCCCTCTTCCAGGGGATCTTCCCAACCCAGGGATCGAACCCAGGTTCCCTGCACTGCAGGTGGATTCTTTACCAACTGAGCCACCAGGGAGCCCCCTCTCCCTTATACCTCCTGTATTCCTAACTCTGTCTTGACGTTCACTTCCAGAAGTCCAGCTGGCACAGCTGGTACCAGAAACGGACTGAGAAAGCAGAAGGTAAGAAATGGGGTTTGGAAACTAGATCACTTACTGTCCTGCTGGCAATAAGGATCTCATCCAGTTGATGTGTGAGGCACAGGCAGTCCCTGGAACAAACTGGTGGCCCAAATGCTAAAACCTTCCTGGGAAAATAATAAAACTTTCTTGGGAAAATGTTTCCAAAGAGGAATATTCCATCTGGTGTAATAACTGTGATGACTGAAAAGTGTAAGGGGCACAATATGAATAAGAACAATGGAATTGGCTGGCTGTTACGTGGCACTGACTCGCTAGCAGGGGCAACTGACTATTGGAAATTAAGTGTGGCTCTCTGGTAGCTCACAAAGAAGTCCTTATCATTTATAGTGAAAGAGCAGAAAGATAATTAAAGGCAGCAAGTTTTCAAAGATGACTGAATCCTCGGTCAGGGCAAGTTTGCTATTCTTAAGGTCAGGGTCCTGGTTTGGAAAACATGGAGGCCTGATAGATGGTGAGGGATAAACACCATCCCATAGATAGTGAAGGGATAAAACCATGGAGGATGGTTGCTTCCAAAGACTTTGACTTTGGTACTTCCCCCTCTACAGGAACACACTTCAGAGGTCTCTCTCCTGCAAGGCAACAAGAGCTCCCCTCAAAATCTGCTGCCCACCTCCACTCCTGGTTGCCACGATAATAATTAATGTTAATCCTGTTAAGGACACCTTGGGCTTGATAAGAGAGAAAAGAGACAACACCCCAAAGGTGCTCCAAGAATTAGCCAGCATATTCCAGGTGGATCAATGGGAATACCCATGGTGATGGATTTTGAGAGTGTTTAATCAAGGAGGTCAAACATGACTGAATAAGATAAAGTCTGGTTAGGAGGAGGGCCACTGTCCCAGAATATGGGGATTACAACTGTGACAAGGATTTAGCATGTGGTAACTCACTGCCAGAGTGACTCCTAGAAGCCTGGAAAAAATAGCCCACACTGAATGAAGTTCAGATGCCTGAATTAACATGGCAGAGAATGGAGGTCAGAAGAATCACCAGACAGTTATGTTCCATAAGACGGTCCATTAGACACACCACTCACCAAGGCCACTAGAATACACAGTGAGACAGGTATTAGCATATCTAAGAAGGGGTGGCTCTCCTCTACAGTAGAGGCTGTCATAGAAATTGGTTCATTGATGAAGGCAATGATGGGGCTCAGAAGCAACAGCAGCCAGGTGGTGGCACTAAAAACCAGAAGCTAGTGGACCACACTATCATCATAACTTGCAAGGTAGGAGATAGCCAATAAAGCCTGACCCACAGGGAGCTGTGGAGATAAACAACTTGGTGTCATAAAAGCAAAAAAGGCAATCAAAAACAGTTCTGCTTATTACTACATTCACAATCAAAGCAAGCAAGAACAGATAAAAACAAAACTGACAGTGCCTGCCTCAATAAATAGCTACCATTCCTTGCCTAATTCCTGGATCTGAGTCAGTTTTCTGATCCAGACCCATGGATTTAAAGAGATGGCTGGGTCCCCAGGAATAAGACCCTGCAACAAATTTTTTTTTTAATTTTACTTTATTTTACTTTACAATACTGTATTGGTTTTTGCCATACATCAACATGAATCTGCCACAGGTATACACGTGCTCCCCATCCTGAACCCCCCGCCCTCCTCCCTCCCCATACCATCTCTCTGGGTATAGCTCAGTGGAAGAGCATTTGACTGCAACAAATATTAAATATATATATTTCCCCAAAGGGATCTAGGACTATTTATTCAGATGAGCTTCAGCAATATGCGAACCGTGAAATTCCATATATTCAAGCTGGTTTTAGAAAAGGCAAAGGAACCAGAGATCAAATTGCCAACATCTGCTGGATCATCGAAAAAGCAAGAGAGTTCCAGAAAAACATCTATTTCTGCTTTATTGACTATGCCAAAGCCTTTGACTCTGTGGATCACAATAAACTGTGGAAAATGCTGAGAGAGATGGGAATACCAGACCACATGACCTGCCTCTTGAGAAACCTATATACAGGTCAGGAAGCAACAGTTAGAAGTGGGTATGGAACAACAGACTGGTTCCAAATAGGAAAAGGAGTATGTCAAGGCTGTATATTGTCACCCGCTTATTTAACTTATACGCAGAGTACATCATGAGAAACGCTGGGCTGGAGGAAGCATAAGCTGGAATCACGATTGTCAGGAGAAATATCAATAACCTCAGATATGGAGATGATAACACCCTTATGGCAGAAAGGTAAGAAGGACTAAAGAGCCTCTTGATGAAAGTGAAAGAAGACAGTGAAAAAGTTGGCTTAAAGCTCAACATCCTGAAAACTAAGATCATGGCATCTGATCCCATCACTTCATGGGAAATAGAGGGGGAAACAGTGGAAACAATGGCTGATTTTATTTTTCTGGGCTCCAAAATCACTGCAGATGGTGATTGCAGCCATGAAATTAAAAGACGCTTACTCCTTGGAAGGAAAGTTATGGCCAACCTAGACAGCATATTAAAAATCAGAGACATTACTTTGCCAACAAAGGTCCATCTAGTCAAGGCTATGGTTTTTCCAGTGGTCATGTATGGATGTGAGAGTTGGACTATAAAGAATGCTGAGTGCCGAAGAATTGATGCTTTTGAACTGTGGTATTAGATAAGACTCTTGAGAGTCGCTTGAACTGCAAGGAGATCCAACCAGTCCATCCTAAAGGAGATCAGTCCTGGGTGTTCACTGGAAGGACTGATGTTAAGGCTGAAACTCCAATACTTTGGCCACGTGATGCGAAGAGCTGACTCATTTGAAAAGACCCTGATGCTGGGAAAGATTGAGGGCAGGAGGAGAAGGGGATGACAGAGGATGAGATGGTTGGATGGCATCACCAACTCGATGGACATGGGTTTGGGTGGACTCTGGGAGTTGGTGATGGACAGGGAGGCCTGGCGTGCTGCGGTTCATGGGGTCACAAAGAGTCAGACACAACTGAGCGACTGAACTGAACTGATATAGGTATAGTGGGGAAAGGAAAATACCTAGGCATTTGAAGAACTACAGGACACAGAGTCTAAGTTAGTGCTGATATCTGGAAACCTGGAACATCATTACAGCTCTACTACGGGGGAAGAATATAGGAACTAAGTAATAAATAGAATCCTGGCCAAAGTCTAGTTTACAGTGGGTCCACTGTCCACTGATCCACCCAGCAGTTATTTTCCCAGGCCCTGAATATATAAATGGAATTGGCATACTTAGCAGTTTAAAGCCAAATGACACTTAAAAATGTCTCCCCACTTCTTGGCCAAAAGAGTAAATCAAAAAAATATTGTGTTGGGGTGGAGGTAAAAGGAATGGCAGATATTAACGCCACCCTTAAGGGTCTCAAAGACACAGGGGTAGTGGTCCCTTCGATATGTTTAATTCACCAGTCTGTTCTGTGTAAAAACTAGCTGCATCCTAGAGAATTAGAGACTAACACACATTCAGCCAAGTAGTAGCCATGGCTATGGCTATCGTGTTACTGTGCTCAGTTGTGTCCAGCTCTCTGCAGCCCTATGGACTGTAGCGCCCCAGGCTCCTCTGTCCATGGGATTTTCCAGGCAAGAATACTGCAGTGGGTTGCCATTTCCTACTCCAAGGAATCTTTCCAACCCAGGGATCGAATCTGGGTCTCAGGCATCTCCTGCACTGCAGGTGGATTCTGTACCACTGAGCCACTGGGGAGCCCGTAGCCACCATGCTGGAGGTAATATGTTTGCTACAGCAGATATAAGCTTCAGGTACATGGCACATGGGCTGCCCTCATGGCTCAGTGGTAAAGAATCCGCCTGCCAATGCAGGAGACGGAGGTTCCATCCCTGGGTTGGGAAAATCCCCTGGAGAAGGAAATGGCAAACCACTCCAGTATTCTTGCCTGGGAAATCCCATGGACAGAGGAACCTGGCAGACGATAGCCCATGGGGTCACAAGAGAGTTGGATATGACTTAGTGACTGAACAACAACAACATGGCATGCAGCCACTGATCTGGCTAATGAGCTCTTTTCTATCTCAATTAGAAACAGTTCCTTTCATGTGGCGTGAACAACAGTATACACTCAGTTTTGCCTCAGGGCTTTATTAAGTGTCATACCTTGTCATAATATAGTCTGAAGAGACCTGAACTCAGAACAGAACACTTACCTTTTAAATCAACGACACGATGTTGTTTGTGAAAAATGAACAAGAGATGGCCAGCATGTCAAAGGATATATATGCAAAGGATGAGAGGAAAACTACAAATATTCAGGGGTCTGCCATTTCAATGAAGTTTTGGGAATCCAGTGGTTAAGGTTATGCCAACACCAAAAGCAAAAGACAAACTGCTGCACCTTGTATCTCCACTAACTTTAAAAAGAAAAAAAAAAAAGGGAAGCACAAGGTCTGGTAGATTTCTTCAGATTCTAGATATAACACATTCTATACACTGCTCGGGCCCATGTACTGAGTAGTATGAAAGGCTGTCAGCTTTGAGTGGCATAAACAGCTCTGCAGTAGATCCAGGTTGTAAAGCAAGCAGTTCCTATGCCACTGGAGGTGTAAATGGTGGGAAAAGTTGCAGTATAGCATTTATAGCAAGCCCCAGTGGGAGAGTTACAATGCAGGCCCCTGGAGTTCTGCAGAAAAGTCACGCTATTAGTAAAACAGTTCCTGGTGTGCTACTGGGCTCTGGAAGAGATAGAACACTTGACGATTGGGCACTGTATGTCCAGAACTGCCCATAAGCAGGGTTCAACAGGAAGCTCTCCAAGTCGTAAAGTCAAGTGAGCTCAGCACCAATCCATTATGAGACAGAAATAGTATAACAAAAATCAAACCCAAGTAGAACCACAGGGCACAAGTAAGCTCTGTAAGTAGGCAGGCAAGACTTCCCTGACGTCTACCACAGCTGTGCCAGCACCCTTCCTCAGCTCACATTTATAACTGTTTGGGGATCCTACGAAACCAACTTGGGGCTTCCCTGGTGGCTCAGTGGTAAAGAATCTAATGCAGGAGACCCCGGTTCGTTCCCTGGGTTGGGAAGATCCCCTGGAGGAGGGCACGGCAACCCATTCCAGTACCCTTACCTAGAGAATTCCATGGACAGAGAAGCCTGGTGGGCTACAGTCCAGAGGGTGGCACAGAGTCAGACATGACTAAGCAGCAGCAGCATGAAATCAACTTAAGGAGGACATAACCAAATTTGGGCTTACAACAAGTCAAGTCAGTATGTGAATGCACCCTGTGTTGTGGGGGGGGGGGGGGGGGGGGGGGAAGGCTTCAGGGACTTCCCTGCTGGTCCCCTAAGACTTCATGCTCCCAATGCAGGGGGCCCAGGTTTGATTCCTGGTCAGGCAATTAGATCCCACATGCCACAAGTAAAGATCACATGCCACAAATAAGACCCCACGCAGCCAAATAAATAAATAAAAATTTAAAAACAAAAACCCAACAGCTTCACTACAGCTATACTTAGGGGTGACTTTGACATTGGAAAGGGAAAGTCTCCCTAAAGATGGAGCTTTGATACACTTTGTGCAGAAAGAAAAGTGGCCTGAGACAAGAATATAGAGACTTACGGGCAATGCAAATGGATTGAGTACCTGGTTAGGGGGTCTTTAAGGAAAAAGACTGTACAATGGATGCAAAAAGATGTGAGTGGAGACAAATGAATTAACATACGGGAGTGAACATAAAGTGTGAAAATCTTTTCCAGGTGTTAATGTCCACCAGAAAGCATCCAATGCAGAAGAGGCAAATAACCAAGTAGACAAAATGACTCAGGCAGCTGACATGAGCCACCCCAGAACTGGCATATGGAGACGTGAACGGAGGAGCCACTCCAACAGAAGTGAAGACGGACACAGAGCAGAAGGCACGCACTCCCACTCACCAAGGCTTAATCAGGCTACTGCCAACTCTGAATATGCAGCCTACGAGCAGCAGAGACCAACATGGTGCCCCCAGGGCAGCACTATACCTCAAGCCGACCACTTGTGTTACTTCCTCTTGAAAGGCCCAGTGACTGATCCTCACGAGTATTCAAAAGATTCTTATTCCAGGTATGGGTTTGTGTTTCCTGCCAATAGAGCTCCAGCCACATGACTAAAAAAGGGCTTAGAGAGTACTTGACCCGCAAACATGGAATCCCACATAAGGGAGCATCCAATCAAGGGAACCACTTCATCATGAAGGAAATATGGCAGTGGGCCCATATCCATGGGATCAAGTGGTCTTATCACATAACAGCACCACAAAAAGGCAGCCAGGCTTAGAGATTATTGAAATGACCTACTAAGGACACAACCAATGTACCAGCTCAGAGGCAAGAATGATGTGCTATCCTCTAGGATGCAGTATATGTACTGATTCAAAGCTATGTTTCCAATTGGGTCTAAGAACCCATGGGTTCAAGAATCAAAAGGTAAAAGCCGAAATGACCCCCCACTTACCATCATCTCCAGTGGATTCCCAAATACTGGGCTCTACAGAGTTAAAGGTCCTGAGCACACTTGCCAGGAGATATATCAAGGATCATACCTGAGCATTTGAGACTCTGTGTGTCCAGGGATCAGGAGACAAGAAGAATCACTACCATGGCAGAGCTAATTAAACCTCATCCTCAGGAGAAGTAGGGCTGCTGTTGCATAATGGGATCAAGGAGTATGTGTGGAATTCAGATGATCTACTGGGTACCACTTGATACTCCCCTGCCCAATTGTGACTGTGAATGGAAAAACACAACCACTTCACCCTTAGAAGAGTATGCTTTTCAGACCCCTCAAAAAGGTTTGGGTCGTATCACTAGATAAACCACCAAGACCTTCAGAAATGATAGCTGATGGCAAGAATTCAGACGGGATAGTGGAGGAGACAACGAGAACCACTGTGACCCTAAGACTAGCTACAGAGATGAAGGCTGAAGCCTGTCTCACTGTCCTACTTCTTCTAACTTTCCCATCAGGAAGAGAAGGCCAGGGAAAAGGGAGGAGTTGCTCTCAGAAAATGTTTAGAGACATAGATCCATACAGCATAAAAAGGGCTATAGCATTCACTTGCCTCTCCCTTCAAAAAAGAACCTGCATTCACGTGCTCCAGCTGCAGCATATCAGAATTCATCTCAGCTTTCCAGTGGAGGCCATACTCTTCTTGGGCAGTTCTTTGTTGTTTAGTCTGATTCTTGGCTCCCAGTCCATGGGATTTCCCAGGCAAGAGCACTGGAGTCGGCTGCCATTTCCTTTCCTAGGGGATCTTCCCCACCCAGGGATCGAACTCACATTTCCGGCATTGGCAGGCAGATTCTTTACCGCTAAGCCACCAGGGAAGCCTGGGCAGCTCCTAGCCAGTGACTAAACTCGGTGGGTGTTCTAGAACCTAGCCATTTCTTCTAATGAGAAGTTTTTGCTCTTGAGTTTCTTATTGAGTTGACTGAGATTCCCCCCCTCACCCCCAGATCTGCATCACAGACTGAAGCTCTCCTTGGTCAGTTCAGTTTCCTCTCCCTTTCCCTTCATGGGCATCCAGCTCAGTGATTCCCAGGGGACCAAACCAACGCACTGTGTAATTGGCTCTTTATATGGATCGTCCCATTTAGCCTACTAAAGTATTACTGTTATTCCCTCTTTATGGACGAGGAAACTGAGGCACAGAGATGATGACTTGTGCAAGATCACAAGGCAAAAGCAGTGAAACTAAAATATGAACCCAGGCAGTGTGAGCTTTGAGCCACTACACCAGGGAAGACAAGAAATTATCTTGTCATCTTCAGATATTAAAAGGAGAGCAAATGTTTATTCTGTATAATTTTAGAGGTTAAACAACAAAAGGATAGATACTAAAGAAAAGCAGATCTTAATTATAAAAGAAATTTTCTAATAATCATCAGTAACCAACAACAGAATGAAGTCCTTCAGAAATAATCAGGGCCAATCACCGGAGGGTTGAAATCGCCATGGATATTGTGAAGAGTGAGGTTTTATAAAACAGATAAAAGTTGATCTAGATCAGTAAAAGCCGTACTACTAAGTATCATGTGGAAAAAATGGTTCCACAGTCAATTAGTCTGGGTAACAGACCGCTAAATAAAGTGAAACAAATTCTTTACTTTTACTCTTCAGTTTTTAAAATACTAATGTGCAGTTACGAATCTCTGAGGGATCTAGTATGCTGGGAAAAAAAAAAAAACAAATTTATTTGACTAAAGAACACTTCCTTGCTCCTGGTCAAGGATTATTTCTTTGCTAAGTCAAGAGTCACTAATTCAAAGACTCCAGAAGCTAACAAGGAAAAGCATGATGGTTTTCTAGCTGGGTAACAATTCTCCAGCCAACCAAAACATCACCTGATTACCTACATGTCAATATTAGCATATTTAATACCTTCAGGGTGGGTAGGCTATATACAAGTTGTCACTAAGATGCATTTCATCCTTTTTGAAGGCAAAACACACCCTGCTTTGCTTTATAAACAAATTATCTTAAGATCCACAACAATGGGTCCACATTTTAATTACTGAATTCCCACTTTATGAGCAATATGAAAGCTTTAATTATTTCAAGTGTGCTAGTGGTGACCTGGTTATTTTCACATAACACAGTTTTACATGCATTTTCCACAAATATAAACATCACAAGAAAGGGCAGAAGAGGGAATTCCCTGGCAGTCCTGTGGTTAGGACTCAGTGCTTTCACTGCCAAGGGTGTGGGTCTGATCCCTAGTTGGGGAACTGAGATCCCACAAGCTGCAGGGCACAGCCAAAAAAGAATAAAAAACAACAACAACAACAACAAAGGGCAAAAGAAGGAATAATAGGTAGAGAGGGAAGAGACCTTAGCCACAAACTATTCATCCAGCTAATTTCCAGAGTTTCTGTGTTTTTATTCAGAACTACATTCTCTTTAATCATTCAGGGAATACATTTTTATAAATCACAATCCCTTGACCTTGATTCTCCTATCTTCCTCAGCCACTCCCAATAGACCACTGCCACCCATTCTGTTACTTCATTAATGACATTCAGTCACCATTGCCTAGAGTTGTTCACATACCAACTGTCTTTTCATGGAGCTCTTCTTTAGAAATATTGAACAGACTATTAAGTGTGGAAAGAGCCTTAACATCTAGCCCAGCACTCAATTTCAGATCAGAGAAATGAGGTCCAGAGGTCAGTTATTATACTTATCTACTAATCACAAAGCAGGCACTTTATCTACTTCAAAAATAAGTGTATGAAAGCTTGAAATTCCCAAAATACACGCATATATACATTTTTTAAAATGAATACAAATAGCTACGTGCCAGTAGCACATTTCAAAGGCAAACATCCACCAAAATCAATCAACTAAAGTTGTGCTCTCCTAATTTGAATACTTCCTAAAGCAGTATGGAAAATCTTATAGCCCTGTCGCTCAGTCGTGTCCGACTCTTTGCGACCCCATGGACTGTAGCCTACCAGGCTCCTCTGTCCATGGGATTTTCCAGGCAATAGTGCTGGAGTGGATTGCCATTTCCTTCTCTAGGGGATCTTCCCAGCCCAGGGATTAGAACCCTGGTCTCCCGCATTGTAGACAGACACTTTACTGTCTGAGCCACCAGGGAAGTTCTTAGGATAAAACAAATGCAGAACACATGGGGAAGTTCACTTGATGAAAAAGACTGGACTTTGCAGTCAGTTACATGGTTTGAATCATGGATGTGGGCTTAGGAAAGTCAATAAAACTCTCTAAGCCTCAGTCTCTTCAGTTGTAGAACATCCATGAATGACACCATGGATATTACAGGATCATTTTAAGAATTCTAAAAAAAAAAAAATTGTAAATAACAGACATGAAACACCCATAAGAAAGATGGCACACTGTTGATAAAACTTTTGTACATTACACAAATAAGTAATAAAAGACAAAAGAAATCAAAGAAAATTTTGTTAACCTGGGAGCACTGGATAATGGGGTAAGCAGAAATAAGAGTGAGAAATGATCAGGTTGGAAGCAGACCATGAAGGGCTATGCCAGAATAAAGAATTTCAATCTTTCTTTTTAACCTCTGATTCTAAGGGTGACCTCACAATAATTTAAAAAATAATTTACTTTAGCTACTAATTTAAAAGCAAACAAGCAAATAAAAAACTATGGACAGCTATTACATCACCAGAATCACAAGAAGGTCTAAATGATGAAATTCTGAAGTTTAAAATTTTTTTCTCAAAGTGGCAGTGTTTTACTTCAGTTACTTTTTAGAAATTGTTTCTCTCAATTTAAAATGAGAAATGAAGACTGACGTTTACATAAACCTTGAGGGAATATTTTCACAAAATTTTGATGCTGCTTGCTCTTTATTTTAATAAAGGGAATTCTGAGACAGGCTCTGCTGAGGTTTAAAATAATAATAAAAACATTTATCATTTATCTTTCTTCATTTAAATAAAATTAATTCTGGCAGATAAGCTCCCAAACCTTAGCATGAGGGGTTAAAGAAGAACCATATTACAAACAGAAATGTTTACCTTTTCATTAATCCCAGCAAAAGACTCCAGAACTGTTTTTTTTTTATAACTATATAGAAATTATGGCATCCAAAGCAAATATAACACTGTGTAAAAACTAGTTATACAATGTTGTATAACTTTCAGCTCACTCAGTTCAAAGTTAGCATGGAAAGATCTAACAGTGATCATAATCAAATGGGAAAATACTGAAGGTGACCCACTGTATGTAGAATGAAGCTCCAAAATGTATTCTGTTTACTCAAACAATGGTTCCCTGGAGAATTTCCTAACTAGTTTGAAAAAACTTTAGAAACATAAGCAAGTCATTACTGCTGACTTTGAACTGTGTCAAACAAAACCTCACAGAAAAGGTTTTAATAACCTGAATGGGGACAAACAATAGGGGACCATCCTACATACAAGTATAAAGAACTTTGCTGTAAATAATTTGTATTTTTGACTAATCTGTATTTATACAGAATTATATCTCATGGGGAGGTAATAACAATCCTTAAAACCTGTCAGAACTGAGTGATTAGAAACGTTAATAGGTAAATTTGCAACTGTACTCTTAAGAAATATTTTAGCAGTTAACAGAAAACTAAACCTAAGGTTTACAACTGCATTTTATTGACAAAAATTCTTAGAATTCAATCTTTTAGTAGAAGTCCCCATACCACTTTCTTCATCACCACCCAATGTGGTTAACCAGCTCACTGTTTACTAACCATGAAACTAAAAAGTTCACGGCATTCACCCTCAAGCCATAAACCCATTCTCATCGAAGAATCTGGCAATTTATCTGTAAGTAAAAGTTTCAACAACTTACCTAATGACTGTAAATAAAAGTTACAAATCTCAAATAAAGCCTTATCTTACCACTTCACACCCACTAGGATGGCTATACAGTAATTTAAAAGACAGATAACAAGTGTTTTGAGGATGTGAAGAATCTGTGGTAATGTAAAACGGTGCAGTTCCTCAAAAAGGTTTAAATAGTTACCATTTGACCCTGGCAATTTCACTCCTAAGTATACGCCCAAGAGAAATGAAACCACATAAAATATCCAAAGCAACATAATTCATGATAGTGAAAAAGTTGAAATAACCCAAAATGAATGGATAAATTAAACTGGTGTTATCCATAAACCCCTGCAGGGATCATAGCCTTACTGTGGCGAAGGGGCTTGTGTAACTCAATGAAGCTATGAGCCATGCCTTGCAGAGCCACTCAAGACGGATAGGTTACAGAGAAGAGTTCTGACAAAACATGGTCCACTGCAGAAGGAAATGGCAAACCACTCCAGTATTATTGCCCCAAGAACCCCATAAACAATATAAAAAGGCAAAAAGATATGACACCAGAAGAGGAGCTCCTCCAGGTTGGAAGGTATCCAACAAGCTACTTGGGAAAAGCAGAGAGCAACTACTAATAGCTCCAGAAAGAAAGAAGAGGCTGGGCCAAAGAAGAAACGACACACGGCTGTGGATGTGTCTGGTGGTGAAAGTAAAGTTCAATGCTGTAAGTAACAATACTGCATAGAAACCTGGAATGTTAGGTCCATGAATCAAGGCAAATTGGACGTGATCAAGCAGGAGATGGCAGGAGTAAACACTGACATCTTAGGAATCAGTGAACCTAAATGAACGGGAATGGGAAAATTTAATTCAGATGACCATTATGTCTACTATTGTGGCAAGAATCTCTTAGAAGAAATGGAGTAGACTTGATAGTCAACAAAAGAGTCAGAAATGGCAGTACTTGGGTGCAATCTCAAAACAACAGAATGATCTCTTTTGTTTCCAAGGCAGATCATTCAACATCCCAGTAACCCAAGTCTATGTCCTAAATACTGATGCTGAAGAAGCTGAAGTTGACCACTTCTATGAAGACCTATAAGACCTTCTAGAAATAACACCAAAAAAAAAAAAAAAAGGTGTCCTTTGCATCATAGGGGATTGGAATACAAAAGCAGGAAGTCAAGAGATACCGAGGCAAATTTGGCCTTGGAGTACAAAATGAAGCAGGGCAAAGGCTAACTGAGTTTTGCCAAGAAAACACATTGGTCATAGGGAATGCAAGAGACAACTCTACACATGGACATCATCAGAGAGTCAATACCGAAATCAGATTGATTATATCCTCTGCAGCCAAAGATGGTGAAGCTCTACATAGTCAGCAAAAACAACCTGGAGCTGATTGTGGCTCAGATCCTGAGTCCTTATTGCAAAATTCAGGTTTAAATTGAATAAAGTGGGGAAAACCACAAGGTCATTCAGGTATACCTAAATCAAATCCCTTATGAACATACAGTGAAAGTGACTAATAGATTCAAGGGATTAGATCTGGCAGACAGAGTACCTGAAGAACTATGGACAGAAGTTCGTTAACACTGTACAAGAGGCAGTGACCACAAAAATCCCAAAGGGGAAAAAAAAAATGCAAGAAGGCAAAGTGATTGCCTGAATAGGCTTTACAAATATGCTGAGGAAAGAAGAGAAGTGAAAAGAAAGGGAGAAAGGAAAAGATGTACCCAACTGAATGCAGAGTTCCAGAGAATAGGAAGGAGATAAGATGGTCTTAACTGAACAATGCAAAGAAATAGAGGAAAATAATAGAATGGGAAAGACTAGAGATCTCTTCATGAAAATTTGAAATATCAAGGGAATATTTCACGCAAGGAAGGACACAATAAAGGACAGAAGTGGCAAGGACCTAATAGAAGCAGAAGATATTAAGAAGAGGTGGCAATATATATATAGGAGAACTATACAGAGAAGTCTTAATGACCAGGATAACCACGATGGGTGTGGTCACTCACCTAGAGCCAGACATCCTGGAATGTGAAGTCAAGTGGGCCTTAGAAAGCATCACTATGAACAAAGCTAGTGGAGGTGATGGAATTCCAGTTGAGCTATTTCAAATCCTAGAAGATGATGCTGTGAAAGTGCTGCACTCAATATGCCAGCAAATTTGGAAAACTCAGCAGTGGCCACAGGACTGGAAAAGGTCAGTTTTCATTCCAATCCCAAAGAAGGGCAATACCAAAGAATGTTCAAACTACCGAATAATTGTGTTCATTTCATGTCAGTAAAATTATGCTCAAAATCCTTCAAGCTAGGCTTCATCAGTACGTTAACGGAGAACTTCCAGATATACAAGCTGGGTTTAAAAAAGGCAGAGGAACCAGAGATCAAATTGCTAACCAGAGATCAAATTCCTTGCTAAGGAAGCAAGGAAATTCCAGAAAAACATCTACTTCTGCTTCATTGACTATGACTTTAGCATAGTGTGGATCCTTCACTGTGTGGATCACAACAAACTGTGGAATATTCTTGCTGCTGCTAAGTCGCTTCAGTCGTGTCCGACTTTGTGCAACCCCACAGACGGCAGCCCACGAGGCTCCCCTGTCCCTGGGATTCTCCAGCAAGAACACTGGAGTGGGTTGCCATTTCCTTCTCCAATGCATGAAAATGAAAGTGAAGTCGCTCAGTCATGTCCGACTCTTAGCAACCCCATGGACTGCGGCCCACCAGGCTCTTCCGTCCATGGGATTTTCCAGGCAAGAGTGCTGGAGTGGGGTGCCAGCGATGCAAATACCAGACCACTTGACCTGTCTCCTGAGAAACCCATCTTCATGTCAAGAAGCAACAATTAGAACCTTCAGTTCAGTTCAGTCACTCAGTCATGTCCGATTCTTTGCAACCCCATGGACTGCAGCACGGCAGGCTTCCCTGTCCATCACCAACTACCGGAGCTTGCTCAAACTCATGTCCATCAAGTCTGTGATGCCATCCAACCATCTCATCCTCTGTTGTCCCTTTCTCCTCCTGCCTTCAATCTTTCCCAACATCAGGGTTTTTTCCAATGAGTCATTTTTTCGCATCAGGTGGCCAAAGTACCGGAGCTTCAGCTTCAGCATCAGTCCTTCCAATGAATATTCAGGACTGATTTCCTTTAGGATTGACTGGTTGGATCTTCTTGCAGTCTAAGGGACTCTCAAGAGTCTTCTCCAACACCACAGTTTAAAAGCATCAATTCTTCAGCATTCAGCTTTCTTTATGGTCCAACTCTCACATGCATATATGACTACTGGAAAAACCATAGCTTTGACTATATGGACCTTTGTCAGTGAAGTAATGTCTCTGCTTTTTAATATGCTGTCTAGGTTTGTCATGGCTTTTCTTCCAATGGAAACAAGTGATAGAATTGTAACCTTACATGGAACAACAGATAGGTTCAAAACTGGGAAAAGAGTACATCAAGGCTGTATATTGTCATCCTGTTTATTTAACTCATATGCAGAGTACATCATGTGAAATGCTGAACTGGATAAATTACAAGCTGGAATCAAAAATGCCAGGGGAAATATCAACAACTTCAGATATGCAGATGATACCACTCTAATGGCAAATAGAAGGGGGAAAAATGCAAGCAGTGACAGATTTTATTTTCTTGGGCTTCAAAATCACTGCAGACAGTGACTGCAGCCATGAAATTAAAAGACACTTGCTCCTTGGAAGAAAAGCTATCACAAACCTAGATATCATATTAAAAAGCAGAGGCATCACTTTGCTGACAAAGGTCCAGATAGTCAAAACTATGGTATTCCAGTAGTCATATATGGATGTGAGACTGGACCATAAAGAAGACTGAGCACCAAAGAATTGATGCTTTCTAACTGCAGTGCTGGAGAAGACTCCTGCGAGTCCCTTGGACAGCAAGGAGATCAAACCAGTCAATCCTAAAGGAAATCAACCCTGAATATTCATTGGAAGGACTGATGCTAAAGCTGAAGCTCCAATACTCTGGCCATCTGATGCCAAGAGCTGACTCACGGGAAAAGACCCTAATGCTGGGAAAGACTGAGGGCAAGAGGAGAGGGGGACGACAGAGCATGAGATGGCTGGATGGCATCACTGACTCAATGGACAGGAGTTTGAGCAAACCCCAGGAAACAGTGATGGACAGGGAGGCCTGGCATGCTGAAGTTCATGGGACAGCAAAGTCGGACACAACTTAGCAACAAAATGTGGCTCAGAATCCACCCGCCCAAGCAGGCGACTCGGGTTCAATCCTTGGGTCAGGAAGATCCCCTGAAGAAGGAAATGGCAACCTACTCCATTATTCTTGCCTGGGATATCCCATGGACAGAAGAGGTTGGCGGGCTACAGTTCATGGGGTCACAAACTTAGTGACAAACTTGGACACAACTTAGTGACTGAGCACACACACACATGCACGCACAACATTTAAATTATTTTATTAAATAAGACTGAGAGTATTATAAAGTATAAGACATTCCACTAACTACACAATTAAAATACTAATTCTGATACTTTAGCTTCTCCCTAACTTAGCAATATCTAATAGTTACATATTGACTATATTGATTTTATTTTCTTATAGTAAACTCTATAAATAATCACCTTTCAAGCTCTTTAAACAGAAGTAAACAAAAAGTATATTTCCCACTTCCAGGGTAACACTGATTTAGCAGGACTCATGGGGTTGAATTACAGCTCTGACTTACACATTATATCATTTAATCCTTGCTATAATCCCATAAGGTGGGCATTATCAGCTTCATTTTATAGGAGAATAAATTGAGGCTTATAAGGGGTAAGAAACCTGTCCAGGGTTAATGGGTTATAAGAAAACACTGGACCCCATATCTGACATGTTATAAAAATCTAGTTCTAATCTACAGCAGTATGTAAGGAAAAGTCTATGTTTTGAAGATTCGTCAATAAACTGATACTGCTTTTTGAAAACTAAGTATAAGAGAACTATTTCTATTCAGTAACTGCAACTATGTACCTCTCACTGATTATTATACACTAAGAATATTGTTCCATAAAATGCAAGTAAAACCAAAGATCATGCAAAACTTTGAAAATGAATAACTGACAATCAACAAAATTCTGAAAATGTAACATGTATATATTTTCACAGAGAATGGCTAATTTTTAGCTAAACACCGGGAATAGTTAATTTGTTAGCTAAAAATGAAATGGAAAATATGTGTAACAGTTAAGATCAAAATAGTTTTCCATCAAAAAAAAATTTTGTTTTTAAAGTCCAAAAGTAAACTCATTCTCTAAAAAATTAAAGCTACCAAGTTTTAAGTCACACAGAAATTCCAGTGCCTGGTTTTGTTCTTGTTTTCCCCAAAATAAGGAATGGAATTAAATATTTATTGAGCACCTTCTATGTGACAGACACTGAACTAACTGCTTTTGATTACTTTTATCTCATGGAATGCCTGAGTAGTAAGGGGTACTATTTTACTCCAACAGCACCTAAGAAAAAACTCAGGATCTAAATGTCACATTGCTCTAGGGTGTAGGTAAAACTGCAGAAAGGATTCCTACTCACATCTGACTCCATGCTCTGCACCACATCATGCAATTAACAACCAGAAAACACATCATTTAGGAACATGAGAATTTAAGTTAAAATTCAAGCAGTTATCTTTTAAATAAGCTTTGTGCCTGTGCTACTAGTCTGTGGCCAGTACAAAAAAAGTGCTAAATAAAAGTTTATTGAATGGAATGTAACAGAGGAAGAAATGAGATCAACTCCACTCACATTTTCTTTTTAATTTTTCTGTTTGAAGAAGGAAATGGCAACCCACTTGAATACTGTTGCCTGGAGAACTCCATGGACCAAGGAGCCTGGCAGGCTACAGTCCATGGGGTTGCAAAGAGTCAGACACGACTGAGCAACTATCACTCACTCACTCATAAACACACTAAAGAATCATGTAATATGTATTCCCTGCCTCTTGAGCCTCACACACACACATACCATCTTTCTAAAGGAGCTAATGTAAAATTATTCCTCACAAGTAACATATATGATTTTTTTCCTTAAAAAATAAAACACTGAATCAGGAAACAGAAGAAGGAATGAACATATATAAAAAATTATTAATATCTGTAAAGGGCAAGCTACTGGATTAAACATAGAAGCTTTAAAGAGAGATCCAGCATGTTCTCCTCGATTACACTTGTCTGGTTCTGCCTTATAACATTTAATTAAACATGTCCTGCTTCCACAATTACCTAGTTGCTCACAGAGACCTGGTCATTTCCTGGTTCTTAGAACACCAAAGACAGGACCTCACACTTAATATTGGTAGGTAAAATTTTATAAAGATCTTTACAGATTACAAAACTTTTCCAAATGCATTTACCCTAAAATCCTTGCATAAGTGTAATAACTATCTGTATTTTACAGACAATGACATTGAAATCCAAGATTGAGAGCCAAGGTAAGTAGGCAGGTATCCTACTATAACAACATAGCTACCAGAAAAGGCTCTCAAAAATGTGTTTAATTGAATCAGCTGTCCCTCAAAATATTATTTTTATAACAGTATAACACCACATCATGTATGAGATAATGAATGATCTGCTGCTATGAGAAATGACTGTACTGCCACTTAAGACTTATAGATTTGCTAGAAAACAGATACCTTCATTCAGCCTGACAAGGTTAATTAATTTTACCAGTGATACTTAAACTTTAGAAGGACTAAGAACTGACTAGCTTGATAAAAATGAAGCTCTTGAATCATCACCATCTCTAAAAATTCTGATTCAAGGGCCCCGCAATCTGCATATTTTAATAAGCACTTAGCTGATTCTTATGTTGGTAGTCTTTAGAGACACATTAAGAACTGAATTAGATTTGTTTAAACTTAATCTACCTCCCCAAAATGTTTTAATGAAGGCCATTTTTTTACAGTTATAGTTAAGCAAAAATCTTCCAAAAACAATACTAGACTATGGCATCTAATAGGATAGGTCCCCCCAAAGCATTTCACACACAAAACCTCCTACCCCCTGGAGCTTCACACTCTGCACAGGAGGTAAATTAGGGGTCTTTTAGGTAGTTACCTATGTTAAACTCTGTTTTAATTGAGGAAATCGACTATGACTGCAATGTAATTTACTAAAACATTTTTATAGGTCTAATATAAATGACTGGCTGTTCAACAGGAAAATGGAACGGTTACCTCTGAACCTAACACAGAAATTATCACTTAAAAATCACCAATAATACAAGCCCATTTTTAAACTTTAAATGACCATCAAAATGTTCTGTCAGATTATGGGTGAATTTCCCCCCATTATTAAATATTTACTGAGGGTTGGCACGCACCTCTGTGTACTTTCTGAATTTTCTACAATAAGCATATTTTTTTCAGGATTATAAGTTTTATAAGCAATTAATTCTACAACCTTCACATGCATAATAGAAAACAGAAATAATCCGAATCACGTTTCTCATTAACTATAAATACTCAAATATCTGACTAAGGTATCAAATCATGATCACTAACTTTTCTTTTTACATTAATACTAGGACAAATCACTTACCTACTAAAATTTAGAATATGTCCTATTTCTATCAGGTATCAGTTATTAGGATAGTTAGCATGACTTTAAAATCCTCTTATTCATCCTATGGATCTATTTAGGGAGACAATTTTGTAACGAGGACTGAGGTATTAAAATATTTACACTCTCTTATGGCAGGGGTGGGGATGGGGGACCAGACCTTCGTTAAAAAAAAACAAACACATGATGTTTTTCTAATTGTGAGTATTTATCTAGGAAACTTAACATCGCAAAGCTGGAATGGGGCTTTCTCCAAGACAGACCACGCTTAGCAGCAAAATGTAACAGAAGGCAGAGATGAGCTCCCATGAAATTTCACCTCAAATAAGACGCAAACGGTTGTTTTCAGCCCAGTCAGGTGGGGGGATGACACGCCAGGAGTTCCAAGGGCTTTCGGGGCCCCGCACTTTCGGCGCCGGTTCTCTCGCCCTGCCGTCCCGCCCCTCCCCCCGGGACTCTGCGGGACTCAGCACCGGGCGCGGAAAAGCCCAGGCTGTTCGCAAACAGGCGTCCTCTGCCTCCCTCCGGGATGTACGTGCGGGGCCCTGAAGAGGCTGCGCTTTCCCAGGCCCGCGGCCAATCCAAAGGCTGCCAGCGACCCTGCCAGCCCCCGGCTTCACACACCCGGCCGCCCCGCTGCCCAGGCCGGAGCGAGGGCTTCCCGGCGTCGCGGGGCCTAGTCGCCCCCACGCGCTTCCAGCTTCTCGGGGGACGCGAGGAGGAAGGTCTGAGGCACCCCCCATCCCCCGCCCGAGCCGCGGGGTGGGGAGGCGGCCGCCGCGGCAGGACGCCCCGTCCGCCCGGCCCGAGGACTTGCCGCCAGGGCCCTCCTGGGCGGCCGAAGGCCAGCGAGCCCGGGACCGCGCCGCACCACACTCACCTCGAGCAGCGGCCGCTGCCGCCTGAGCATGGCCGGAGGGGTCGTCCCCGAGCCGACAGCCTCCTCCGGAGGGCACCGGCCCGGCCCCAGGCGCCGCCGCGAAGCCTCCCACTCCTGCAGGGGCTGAGGTCGCCGCTGTTGCTGAGGCCCGGCGCCCGCCAGACCGCATCGGGCTCCCGGGCCGCCGCAGCCACGCGGATCCCGCAGGAGCGCCGCTGAGCCGGGCCGGGGGCGCAAGGCTGCGGCGGGACGACCGAGGTGCTGCAGGCGGGGATCCTCCGCGAAGCCTCCAGCGTCGCCGTGGCCGCTCCTGCCGCCGGCGCCGCTGGGCCACAGCGCCCCCTGGACCCCACGCCCGGCTACGGCGCCGGGACTGCGGCGGCCGCCAGGGCACGAGCGGTGGGGAACGCGAGGGAGCGCGGCCTGGGGTTGGCGGGGGCTGAGTGCTCCCTGCGCCGCCCTCGGGTCCCCTGCGCGCCGCCCTCGGGTCCCCTGCCCGCCCCCGACGACGCCTCCGGGGAGCCGGAAGCCCCTCGGTCCCCACCGAGCTTGATGGGTCCCCTCCCCACTTCCCAATCTTCAGGCCCTAAGCATCTTTGCACCTTTTCCTTCTCTCCAGAAGGTACGTGAACAATCCTGGCACTCGGACCTTCACCTGAGAGCGGGAATGTGAGGCGGTCTTCTCGTTTTCATCTCTCGTGATTCAAGGGGGATCCCTCCTAATCCCTTCAGTGTTATCTGGATATAAGAAGTGACCCTGAATCAACCTCCCTCCCCACCACCCCACCCCCACCCAGTCCTCTCCCAAAACAGACGAAGGAATTGTCTTTGACCTTAACTTATTTTGGATCTAGTGGCAGATCATTTGAGGAATTTTCAGATTCCAAACCCTTAACCCCCAACCTCCCCCAAAATAGAAAATAATAATAATATCCCGAGCAAGAGAAGAGTTAACCAATGAGTTGTGCGGAAATTCATAAGTAACTTAAAGGTAAGAGAACTATCCATCTATTCTAACTAACCTACTCCCCTGCCTCCATCTCTACTCTTCCTCTCACAACCGCTGCCAAATCCCAGGTGAGGTTTTGCAGGAAGGAAATTGTTACATAGCCAGGACTTTGGAGGGGCTGTGGAATTGTTTTGTATACAGACACCCCACATTCGATCCCACTCAAACTCTAGAGTGCAAACATCAGAACCAAAAACAAAACCAACGAAAAGACTATCAGAGGGAAAATAGGGAAACTGAGAAATTCTTTAAATCCTCTGGTCCCCAGGTTTTCCAAATAGATCATTTTGTCATAAAGTGGTATAGTGGAACAAGTGGAACTTTGATGGCAGACAGGTCCTAATACAGCCCACTGCAGTTCTGTCAGTGTTAACTTTATGACCCTGGGCGAATTATATGTTTCAGAACCTTGGTTTTCTGATGCCTACCTTTCTGAAGATTAGACAGAATTTATGTAAAGGAACTGGCCCATGAAAGATACTCAATAAATGTTAGTTCCTACTATGGTTGGTTCCAAAACACCCTTGCAGTCTTTCTTGGGTGTATAAAAAAAAAAGATGCAACATTCTTGGACTGGGTAAAATCTCCCTAAATTTAGCTGTTGAATTTATATAACATCCCCCCACGGAAGCCTAATAGAGCCAGTATACTGGATCCTATGACATTCTGTTGCACGGCAGATATTAGCATACAACCAGTATATTTTTCTGTATGAAAAAATAATTACAAGGCAATCTCACCTTACCTTAGGTTATGTCCTAATAATAATAAATCTTAATGAGAAAATTATATAAGGTCTCTGGGAACTTTCAAATAATAATTGAGCAGCCACCTCAGAGAAAATATAACCTAACAGCTCTCTTCCAATCAATGAAAGCTGTTCCAGCATGTGCCTTTGCCACCTACTTCTGAGTCACATTGCAAAAAAAGTCACTATCCCCTTTCTATAACAAGAGAAACTGGGGCTCAGAAGGAAACTATGATTCATCCTCACAACAGTTCTATGAATTAAGTACTACACTACCACCATTTTACATGTGAAATACATCCAGTGTAAGGAAAAGTTGGAAGTAGACCCTGAAATTCCTTCTTCAAGTATCATCTGATGCTCTAACAGTCCTTTCTTCAGTATTCTGAAAATGCTGTAAGGCTACGACAGTTGCTAAAACTTTTCAATCTAGAGAAATGAGCTCTTTAATTAAGATTAGTTTGGCAACCTAACATTAGCACTGTGCTTTTCAAGCCTAGTTCACTACCACCAGCAGGAAATCTGCATTTGTTTATGAATAATCATGCTACACAGGGTGTAGCTACTACGTGAAGATGATTCATTTGTTCCCAGGACCAATTTCTTCTTGCTTCACACTTTCTCCCCTTATATTCAAATTATGTTGCTCAAAGAGGCTGCCTTGATCATCACTACCATTTCTCTGATTACAGTAGTCCATTTTAAATCCTTTCATCTACGCTTTTATTCCATGGTTTCAATACTTCCTACCCAATCTGCTCTCTGCTTCTGAAATGTCTTTCATCTGTTCTCCTCTACTCTAAATCTCTTTCATTTTAATCTACATTGACCTGCTGTCAGTTGATTTGGTTACCCTACCCTCAATTTTTCTATTGATTTCCACTCCTATCCAGTGACAGTAATACACCTCCTTATTCTCAGCCTGGTAAACACACTTTCACTTTTATACCACGTACATCCTATAGAAAGCACGTATTTCTAAGAATGGTTTCTTCAAGTGAGTTTAAATTATTATAACACCCCAAACAAAATTTTCTTTGCTCCTTAAAATTTGTTCTTTAAAATTCAGTCCTTTTATTTGTCAATTATAGGCTGAGAAAAAAAATTCAGAACAAAGGTATTCACTTTCTGGCTTGGTGAATGGCATAGGAATCGTCATTAACTTTTGTGTCTCTGTCCTGGACAACTGGTCACTACACCTGATAAATTATACTTTGTTTTTTAACTTTAATTTTTTCACCATGTGGCATGAGGAATCTTCATTCCCTGAGCAAGGATCAAACCCACACCCTCTGCATTGGAAGCGTGGAGTCGTAACCACTGAACCACTGGGAAGTCCCTCTATATGTTACTTAATCATTGAGTTTCTCTCCTCTCCAGTTCCACTTCTGTAGATGCACTGAATACAAAGAAAGAAGGGAAGGAAGAAGGAGGAATTAATACTCTGTTTGTGAACAGGAGTATTACTGTATCAGTTCAGTTCAGTCACTCAGTCGTATCTGACTCTTTGTGACCCCATGAATTGCAGCGCGCCAGGCCTCCCTGTCCATCACCAACCCCTGGAGTTTACTGAAACTCCTGTCCATCAAGTCAGTGATGCCATCCAGCCATCTCATCCTCTGTCGTCCCCTTCTCCTCCTGCCTCCAATCCCTCCCAGCATCAGGGTCTTTTCCAGTGAGTCAACTCTTCGCATGAGGTGGCCGAAGTATTGGAGTTTCAGCTTTAGTATCAGTCCTTCCAATGAACACCCAGGGCTGATCTCCTTTAGAATGGACTGTTTTGATCTCCTTGCAGTCCAAGGGACTCAACACCACAGTTCAAAAGCATCAATTCTTTGGCACTCAGCTTTCTTCCCAGTCCAACTCTCACATCCATACATGACCACAGGAAAAACCATAGCCTTGACTAGACAGACCTTTGTTAGCAAAGTAATGTCTCTGTTTTTTAATATGCTTTCTAGGTTGGTCATAACTTTCCTTCCAAGGAGTAAGCATCTTTTAATTTCATGGCTGCAGTCACCATCTGCGGTGATTTTGGAGCCCAAAATAATAAAGTCTGACACTATTTCCACTGTTTCCCCATCTATTCCCCATGAAGTGATGGGGCCAGATGCCATGATCTTCATTTTCTGAATGTTGAGCTTTAAGCCAACTTATTCACTCTCCACTTTCACTTTCATCAAGAGGCTTTGTAGTTCCTCTTCACTTTCTGCCATAAGGGTGGTGTCATCTGTATATCTGAGGTTATTGATATTTCTCCCAGCAATCTTGATTTCAGCTTGTGCTTCTTCCAGTCCAGTGTTTCTCATGATGTGCTCTGCATATAAGTTAAATAAGCAGGGTGACGATATACAGCCTTGACGCACTCCTTTTCCTATTTGGAACCAGTCTGTTGTTCCATGTCCAGTTCTAACTGTTGCTTCCTGACCTGCATATAGGTTTCTCAAGAGGCAGGTCAGGTGATCTGGTATTCCATTCTCTTTCAGAATTTTCCACAGTTTATTTTGATCCACAGAGTCAAAGGCTTTGGCAGAGTCAATAAAGCTGAAATAGATGTTTTTCTGGAACTCTCTTGCTCTTTCGATGATCCAGCGGATGTTGGCAATTTGACCTCTGGTTCCTCTGCCTCTTCTAAAACCAGCTTGAACATCAGGAAGTTCACGGTTCACGGATTGCTCAGCACAAAATCTTCCGTGTTTTTGATAATTGTTGTCCCTTCCAATTTGTAAGTACTCATTACTACCCTGTCAATATCTGTTTGCTTGTATGTTTTCCCTATCAGATTGTGAATGTTTCATTCATTTCTGGGTTCCCACAACCAGTCTCAACACAGAGTACACCTCAGGGGATATTATTGTTCTGTTCAGTCATGTCTGACTCTATGATCCCAAGAACTGCAGCACACCAGGCTTCTCTGTCCTTCCCTATCTCCCAGAGTTTACTCAAACTCACATCCACTGAGTCAGTGTTGCCATCCAACTGTCTCATCCACTGTCATCCCCTTCTCCTCCTGCCTTTCATCTTTCCCAGCATCAGCGTCTTTCCCAGTGAGTCAGTTCTTCGCATCAGGTGGCCAAAGTATTGGAGCTTCAGCTTCAGCATCAGTCCTTCCAAAGATTCAGGGTTGATTTCCTTTAGGATTGACTAGTTGGATCTCCTTGATGTCTAAGGGACTCTCAATTGTCTTCTCCATTACCACAGTTGAAAAGCAGCAATTCTTTGGTACCAGCTTCCCTGGTGGCTCATATGGTAAAGAATCTGCCTGCAGTGCAGGAGACCAGGTTCAGTCCCTGGGTTGGGAAGATCCCCTGGAGAAGGGAATGGCAACCCACTCCAGTGTTCTTGCCTGGAGAATTCCATGGACAAAGGAGCCTGGCGGGCTACAGTCCGTGGGATCCCAAAGAATTGGACACTTTCAGCCAACTCTCACATCCATACATGACTACTGGAAAAACCATAACTTTGACTATACAGACTGCAAAGTGATGTCTCTGCTTTTTAATATGCTCTCTAGGTGTTTCATACTTTTTCTTCCAAGGAGCAAGCATCTTTTAATTTCATGGCTGCAGTCACTGTCTGCAGTGATTTTGGAGCTCAAGAAAATAAAATCTGTCACTGTTTCTACTTTTTGCCCTTCTATTTGTCATGAAGTGATGGGACCAGATGCCATAATCTTAGTTTTTTTTAAGTTGAGTTTTAAGCCAGCTTTTTCACTCACCTCTTTCTCCACCTCCATCAAGAGGGTCTTTAGTTTCTCTTCACTTTCTGCCATTACAGTGGTATTATCTGCATATCTGAAGTTGTTGCTATTTCTCCCGGCAATCTTGATTCCAGCTTGTGAGTCATCCAGCCTGGCATTTTGCATGATGTACTCTGCATTTAAGTTAAATAAGCAGGGTGACAATATACAGTCTTGACGTCCTCCTTTCCCAATTTTGAACAGTCCATTGTTCCATGTCCAGTTCTAACTGTCGCTTCTTGTCCTGTATACAGATTTCTCAGAAGACAGATAAGATGGTCTAGTATTCCCATCTCTTTCAGAATTTTCCACAGTTTGTTGTGATCCACACAGTCAAAGGCTTTAGCATAGTCAATAAGCAGAACTAGATGTTTTTCTGGAATTCTGTTGCTTTCTCTATGATCCAAAGGACATTGGCAATTTAATCTCGGGTTCCTCTGTCTTTTTTAAATCCAGCTTGTACATCAGGGGATGTTAAGGTGAACTAAACAGTGGTTTAGCCTGATGTGCATAAGACTAATGCAACCTACCCACTCAATTACTTTTTAGGCCTTTCCAGTTAACTTCCAGGGTCCACCAAAGAGTAAGACTCTCCTTCAACAGGTGATTGCCCTGCAGCCCAGCCTGCTGTTGCTACCTATGGTCTCCCCCACCCCTCTGACCAATCACAGCCAGGGTTCAAACCAAAATTCAGAGTTACTTGTTACCAAACAGGAGAGCCCTAGGGGAGCCAGACGTCAGGTCAGTAAAGCAACACAAAAAGGAAAATTGGGAACATTTGGGAGTTGTTTAGGTCACTTGAGTCATTTCAAAAGGAAGAAAGCAGTTCCCACTTTCCAAATAAGTACATTAAGGAAGCAATCAAATACGTGAAGAAAGATATGTGCAAAAAGATATTTATTATAGATTTTACTGTAGGTTTATGACACAAAAATGTAAGGAAAACCTTAAATGAATTACAGAATCTCAATACAAATATTGTGCATCTACTCATTGCATTTTTGAAGAGTTTTAAAAGACATTTAATACTGCTTGTGATTCAATATCAAATGAAGTGTTAAGTAAAAAAGATCATTGATGATGCCAATCATTTCTCTATATATTTCTGAAAGATATAGTATTTAGAAGACATGATACAAAATGTATGTTTGTGAGATTTTTTTAACTTTCTCTTTTGAAATAATTTCATATTTAAAGAAAACTTGCAAAAATACTACCCCAAAAAATCCCATATGTCTTTCACCCTTGTGCTGCACTGTGCTTTGTTGCTCAGTCTTGTCTGACTCTTTGCGACCCCATGGACTGTACCCTGCCAGGCTCCTCTGTCCATGGGGATTCTCCAGGCAAGAATACTGGAGTGGGTTCCCAGGCCCTACTTCAGGGGGTCTTCCCGACCCAGGAATTGAACCTGGGTCTCTTATGTCTCCTGCATTAGCAGCCGGGTTCTTTACCACTAAGCCCATCTGGTAAGCCCTAGTAAAATGTGGGCTCTTTTAGGGGCAGCAAGTGGGGTCTAATTTCCTGACCAGTAATTGAACCCTGGCTCCATGCATTGGGAGCATGTAATCCTAACCACTGAAACACAAGTCCCTACCTTGGGTTTTGGTTCTATGTATTTTATTGTGGGTGGGTGCTAAGTCGCTTTAGTCATGTCTGACTCTTTGCAACCCTATGGACTGTGGCTTGCCAGGCTTCTCTGTCCATGGGATTGTCCAGGCAAGAATACTGGAGTGGGTTGCTATACCTTCCTCCAGGGTATCTTCTCAATCCAGGGGTTGAATCCAGGACTCCTGTATCTAACCACATTTGCTTTATTCTATCTTTCTTCTGTGCATGTGTGCTCCTTTCTCACTCTTTCTTCTATCTCTACAGAGAGATATAAATATATTTAAAGAAAGTATTATAATTATTTTCTGATCCATTTATTCCTAAATATTTTAAGTGTATTTCTCCAAAATAGTACAGATATCACAATACAATTATCAAAATCAGAAAATATTGATACAACACTGTGACTTAATCTATGACTCTATTCAAATTTTGCCAGTTGTCCCACTAGTACTCTTTACAGAAAAATAAAATATTTTTTTCTGGCCCAGGATTCTGTGCAGGATCACACGTTATAATTAGTGTCAATTTTTTTTTTTAATATTCTTTCATCTGGAATTATTTATCAGTCTTTTTTTTTTAATGACCTTGACATTTTTACAGAATATATGCCATTTATTTGGTAAAATACCCCTCAATTTTAGCTTGCTATTTCTTCTTGATTAGATTCAGATTGTGCATTTTTGGCAGGAGTCCTACAGAATTGATGCTGTGTCTTTCTCAATGCATCATATCAGAAGTCATACACTAACTGTACATCCCATCACTGGTAGTAATAGCGGTTTTGTTCACTTACTACCTTACCCTCCTAAGAAATCTATATGCAGGTCAAGAAGCAACAGTGAGAACCAGACATGAACAAGAGACTGGTTCAAAACTGGGAAAGGAGTATGTCAAGACTACATTGTCACCCTGCTTATTTAACTCCTATGCAGAGTACATCATGGGACATGCTAGGGTAGATGAAGCACAAATTGGAATCAAGATTGGAGGGAGAAGTATCAATAACCTCAGATATGCAGATGACACCACCCTTATGGCAGAAAGCAAAGAGGAACGGAAGAGCCTCTTGATGAAAGTGAAAGAGTGAAAACTCTGGCTTAAAGCTCAACATTCAAAAAACAAAGATCATGGCATCTGGTCCCATCACTTCATGGCAAATAGGTGGGGAAACAATGGAAGCAGTGACAGACTTTATTTTCTTGGGCTCCAAAATCACTGCAGAGAGTGACTGCAGCCATGAAATTAAGACACTTGCTCCTTGGAAGAAAAGCTATGACCAAACTAGAAAGCATATTAAAAAGCAGAGACATTACTTTGCTGACAAAGGTCCATCTAGTTAAAGATATGGTTTTTCCAATAGTCATGTATGGATATGAGAGTTGGACCATAAAGAAAGCAGAGTGCCAAAGAATTGATGCTTTTGAACTGTGGTATTGGAGAAGACTCTTGAGAGTTCCTTGGACTGCAAGGAGATCCAACCAGTCCATCCTAAAGGAAATCAATCCTGAATATTCACTGGAAGGACTGATGCTGAAGCTGAAGCTCCAATACTTTGGCCACCTGATGCGAAGAACTGACTCACTGGGAAAGACCCTGATGCTGGGAAAGATTGAAGGCAGGAGGAGAAGGGAACCTCAAAGGGTGAGATGGTTGGATGGCATCACCAACTCGATGGCCATGAGTTTGAGCAAGCTTGGGAGTTGGTGATGTACAGGGAAGCCTGGCGTGCTGCAGTCCATGGGGTCGCAAAGAGTCATCAGACACAACTGAGCAACTGAACTGATGACTAATGATGATCACTTGATTGATTAAGATGGTATCTGCCAGGTTTATCCAGTGTCAGTAACTATTTTGCTCTTTGTAATTAATAAATATCTTTTAGAGAGATTACAAACTTTAACATGTGTTGATAACTCTTGCTCAAAGTAGTTATTAATTTTATTGTTGCCAAATTTCTAATTCCATCATTATCATTCCCAATACATTTTTTTATTTGCCTCCCTACGCTATGGGCGAGCTTTTTGCTTCTCCCCCATTTATCAATCAACTTGTTGATTTATATCAGAATAAACTCATCAACTTTTATTTATTCTTTGAATTTTATAATCATTACCTTCATTATTTCTTTTGATGGAAAAATTGTTTCAAATTTGGTTGGCTTCTTTGTTCATTTATCATCTTTCCATCGTCTTCTAAGCATTTACTTTACTTTCTGTCACTATATCCCAGGCTGGCCTTGTGCTTTCCTAGTCCCAGCCCTGGAAACACCCATTTCCTCTAAAAGCCTTAGTTCTATTTAGTGAAGGAAGGTATTTAGAAATTAAGATCTAGGTGGTAGGTGTGCTCATTGCCACTATGATGCCTTTGCTTCTAGGCTTTCTCAGTAAGTAGAGCTAGAGAACACACAAACACACACACTCCACTTTTACTTGAACCTCATTTTTATTTTAAAGAACAGATTAACTCTGGTATTCAGACTTGGGAATTTGGCAGTCATTTTCTAGATAATGGCTGAAGTGAGCTTGTCACTTCAAGGAAAGGAACTAACAGTATTTGTTGCCAAGGATAAAATTCAAGCTTTCTACTAACATAAACTTGACAGCTTCCCAGACTTTTCTGAAGAGATGGGTGCTTATTAACAAATGTTGTGGAGTTTTTCCTTTTAATTGTGTAATGAAATATGTCAACATTTGGAAGGTCTACATAACTCAGCGTACTAGTATTTTTTTTCAGATGACCAATGCATGATTTTACAAATACATATGTGGGTAACATATCCTTTAAAGTGTAATATAGATCAAAAGATTTTAATGGAAACACATGCAAAAAATTAATTGATATGGTTTCAGATTCCATATTGTAGCTAACCATTAAGAAATTAGCACTTGTCGGGACTTTGCTGGTGGTCCAGTGGCTAAGACTTCGGGCTCCCAATACAGAGGGCTCAGGTTTGATCCCTGGTCAGGGAACTGGATCCCACATGCTAAAACTAAAAGATCCTGCATGCCGCAACTAAGACCTGGTGCAACCAAATAAAAAATATACATGTGTATATACATATATATAAATATTTTTTCTTCACATGAATGGCCTTCCCTGGTGACTAGATGGTAAAAAATCTGCCTGCAATGCAGGGGACCCAGGTTCAATCACTGGGTTGGGAGGATCCCCTGGAGAAGGGAATGGCTACCCACTCTAGTATTCTTGCCTAGAGAATTCCATGGACAGAGGAGCCTGGCAGGCTACAGTCCATGGGCTCCCGAAGAATCAGACACAAATGAGTGACTAACACTTTCACTTTTCATACATATATATGTGTGTGTATATATATATATGTGTATATATATATATATATTATATAAAAGAAATTACCACTTGTCAAGTTTTAAAGTAGTGTCAAAGAAAATATCCACTATTATCTGAAATGACTGTTAATGTACTCCTCACTTTTCTAACTATGTATCCTTTAAGGACAGATTTTCTTCATATACATCAACTAAACATATCCCAAGAGATTGAGTGCAGAAGTAGATATGATAATCCAACTGTCTTCTAATTGACTGACTTTAAAGAGATTTAAAGGGAATTCCCTGGCAGTCTGGTTGTTAGGACTCTGAGCTTCCACTGCAGGGGGATGGGTACTCTGGTTGGGAGCAGGGGTGGAATTTACAAAAATGTAAATAATGCCAGTTTTCATAATATATTTTTGCTGTGAAAAACACAATTATTTTTTCATTAAAGTAAGTTGCTTATGTTAACATATAATGAGTTCACTGTTATTTTAAATAAATGAATAATTCTTTAAATAATTTTCTCAGCTTTAATTTCTAAGATGATAAATATTAACAGGTATCCACACAGACAAAAGATTTCGGCAGTCTTCCATAATTTATAAGGGAGTGAAGGGGGCCTGTTACCAAAATGTTTGAGAACCTTGTCTATAGTTTATTCTTCTATAGTTTATTGTATACTTTCTCCTACATGTGGGTATTTATGTTGTTTCCAGTATTTTGCATTACAGACAATGTAACAACAAATAGTTTTGTTCATCTATGTTTTTATAATGTTGTAGCTGTATCTTCAGGGGACACTCTTAGGAGAATTTACATTTCTGGCTCAAGAGATAAATGCACGTGTAGTTTTACTAATAGTGCCTGTTACTCAACCATGAAAATGCAATTTACAGAGACGTGAATGGACCTGGAAACTCTTACAAAGTGGCCACTGCAGTGAGAAGCCCGTGTGCCACAACTAGAGAGCAGCCCCTGCTTGCTGCAGCTGGAGAAAGACTGCGGGCAGCAACGAAGACCCAGCACATCCCCAAAATAAATATTAAAGTAAATAGAAAGAAAATAGAGTAGAGGACACAAATCTGGAGACATAGAAGCCGTTTATAAGTGTCTATTGCAATAATCTAGTCAAAAGTGATGGTGACCTGAATTAAGGTAGAGTAGGGAGAATGGAGATTTCACAAGGCAAAACGATCAAACTCATGATCAGATTGGTATGTGAAAAAGAGGGAGAAGTCAACGGTGACTCGGATTTCTGGCTTAGGCAACTGGGTGGTCGGTCTATGGCTATCAGACTGGGCCACAACCATGGGGAAATAGCAGGCTTGAGAGAAAAAAATGATGCTGCAACATGTTGACAGATTAATAAACTGAGGTTAGCAGTCCCAGGTGACTGTAAGTGGCATAGCTAAGCTTCCAAATCTGGTCCCTCTGACTTCAGTGTTCTTGTTGCTTCAGCACCACCACACCTCCTCCCACACGCAGAGTGGGAATGCGCACCAACGACCAGGGAGGGGAAAACTACTGGAAACGTTTATAATGGGAGTGAAATATCTTCCTGTGAGTCAAATTTGACTGAATAACAACACAAGAGGGTGTTTCCATAAGCATAATTATTAACCCTCTGCCTGTGATGACTCACACTGCCATTCTCTGGTCCTAGAGAGAAAGTATGGAGATACATTTGAGATTGGGGAATGTTTATTATGGGTTTTTCATAAGGATTACCTATGAGGCAACGTGGCAGGTATGTACAATGAAAAGATCCTGGGATAGAGACTGGACACCTGGGTTCCAATGACGTAAACATGGACTGGACTGAAGAAGAAAATTGTTGTTTAGGGCTTCAAATCTCTGGGCCTTACCTCAGGGTGTCCAGTTCAATCAGGGCTGCTTCAGTACACCAGCCTATTCCATACTACTGGCCATGTACAGAGATAGTATAGTACGGTGGAAAGAACCTGCACTTTGGAGTTGGCAAATCTGAGTTCAAATCACGGTTCCACTGACTTCAGGCTACTTGACTGAAGGTAGCCACTTATTCTGAGTCTTGTTTTTACTCATTTGTATGGTATGTGGATGAAAGTGTCATCAAGAAAGTGCCAAGTGCATGGTAAACACTCAAGGTAAATTATCTTCCCTTGTCTTTTCTCATCTTTTGAACCTCACACACTGTTTCCCATCTCTGTCAGCTCCGGAAGAGAGTTAATAGTTTCTTTATACCCCTTCCTATTCTTTGCAATGTACATGTATCCTCTCACTGTCAGAAAAGCAAATAAAAAATATTCTGGAGCAGAGTAGACGAGCCAAATAGTATCCATTATAGCCTCATGACTCACAAAGTTTATTTTGTGATAAAAGTAGCTTGTAGCTACTCACAAGCTACACCCCAGTTGTGCATATGAGCAAATAACGTGTGTGTTCTCATATGAGTTCACCTCAGTCCTGTAAACACTGATTTTTAACTATGATCCCGACGCTATAGGGATACAGAGTTGGAAAAAAAAGACATTTTGCTTAGTTTTAGGTGTATTTATAGTGTGTGTTGGGCTTCCCTGGTGGCTCAGTCAGAAAAGAATCTGCCTGCAGTGTAGGAGAACCAGCTTCCATCCCTGCACTGGGAAGATCCCCTGGAGAAGGAAATGGCAACCCACTGCATTATTCTTGCCTGAAGAATTCCATGGACAGAGGAGCCTGGCAGGCTACAGTCCATGGGGTTGCAAAGAGTTGGAAACTGAGCAACTAAACCACACCACACTATATGTATGTGTTAGTATGTGTTTTGGCTGGGGAAAGGAAGGATTAGATTCATAGAACTGAGGAATATATAAGCTGAAAACAGTGATAGGGTGGAGCCAGCTTTATTGGTTCATGAGAGCAAATTGTTAAATTTTAAGAAACTTTGTGAGCTGGTTGTTGAATGTGGCCATTTTGAAAAGTTATATAAACATTATGTTAGAGTAATCCTTACAGGCAACTTGCTTTGCAAAGTTCTGAAATGTGCATATTTTAGTTCCCAGTTTAGTTAAATAACATCAGTCCAACAAGACAGTTCACATTTCATTTATCACAGTATATTAACTGCAAGTAATTGCACTAAGTACAAACTTTGCTGCTGTCTCTTTGGTTCACATATCACTATATAAATAACATATGCACTTTATGACTTGTGATCAATCACATCACTTCTTTCAAAGTGTCAGGAATTGACACTGTACAGTGATACAGCCATTGTTATTCAGTTCTTACACAGACAATAAAGTGTGTATTGTGTTGCCTCTTCTTTTACTAATGACAAAACCCACATGACATTTTACAGAAATCAATAATCAAAAAAACAGAAATTAATAGTCAAAAAAGGGAATTAACCAAAAAAAAATGAAGCAAGGTAACAAAAAATGAGAAGACTGAAAGTGAAACTTTAATTGAACATAAAATTATAGAAGAAACAGTTGAGCATGGAAATGATACTTCTTTCATCTGCAAGGCACTAGATGCGTGTGTCCCCAGAGAAACTTAGTGAAGGCAAGCTTATTGATATCATTGAGGACAGTGGTGGTGAGGGAAAGACTGAAGGTGTCTTAGAGAAAGTAACCCTGGCAAAAAACTTCAGTTTAAAAAGTTTAGAGATACGTTACAATGTTGGAAGTACAAAGAATGCAATGTTGAAAGTGGATCCAAACAGAGAGAAGTAGGACCACGTTCTACTTATAGAAAAGTTGCTCACTCATATTTTAAGATATAAAACAGGAAGGCAAGCGCTGTTTAAATTACTCTTAATAATTTTTTACAAAGAAACAAAGCACTTTAATTCTCAATGTTTTGAATGTTTTAATTTATAATGTGCTATACCACTCAACAAGGAAAGAATAGCCTTTGAACATATAGTGCTGGGACAACTGGATATCCACATGCAAAGGAATGAAGTCAGACCCTACCTCACATCATATACAAAATGAACTCAAAATGGAACAAAGACCTATATGTAAAACCTGAAACTATAAAACTCTTAGAAGCAAACATAGATGTAAATCTTTGTGACCTTGAATATTTAAGACATCACCCCCGATTCAAAGTCACAAAGATTTACATCTACGACTGAGTCACTAACACTTCGTAAATATAACACCAAAAGTACAAGCAGTCAAAGGAAAAAAATAGGTAAATTGGTGTGCTTCATCCAGCACACCACAGGCTAGAAAGAACATCAATGATCCTATAATCTATTATCATTTTATATGTTAGGGGCATGAGACCCAGGACCTGCCCAAGGTTACAGACAGGTGAATGAATGGATGGTCAACCTTTGAATCATGTACTGTTCTTTTACACTTTGACACCACCTCCCTGGGTATCCAGGAAAATATATTTTCCATGACATGCCAGAGTGACCATGGGCAGCGATGGTGTATAAAACAGTTGTCATCCGTTTAGCTAATAAAAAATCTCTTTTTCTCCAGAGTCCTAATAATCCTGGGTACCTCCCCTAGGGGAAAGAAGCACGAGAAGCATCAGGACACAAGAAGAAACGCGCCAGGTGCCTCTCCCTATCCTGGCAGACAGCAATAGGCAGGCAAACAAGCCATGTCTTATTTTTGGACTTTTCTCTCCTTACACCCTGAGGCATTAAAGAAGACTGGGGAGATATCCAGGCTTCTCTCTTCAATAAGGGATTAAACAAGAGACCTGGCCCCGTGGGAGAGGATCAGGTTCAAATTTGGCCCTCAGGCCAAAACTGTCTCCTTGGCCTCAGTCACTTGGAATATTACTTCAGTATTATCTTATTTACCCAGAGTCTCTCTTGAGAGGATTATTAATAATAATAGATCTTTACTTTTAAATACAGCTCTTTACAATTTGCAAGGCCTTTTTACATGCACCATCCTGTTTGAGCCCCTTAATAGCCCCATATGGTGAATAGGGTAGGGGATTAGTAAACCTACTTTATAAATGAGGAAATGAGGCTCAAAGAGACAGGGTGCTCATGTTCATGAAACAAATTTTAGGACTAGAACCCAAATATACTGACACACAATTGAGTTGTCTTCCATGATGCAAAAGTACCACAGCACAGGCCTAGAAGTATTGAGAGGATTATTACTAGTTAGTCATTTGTAATAGAAAATAGATTGTTAGAAGAGAAAAGAACTTGGGCAAAAAAGATCTTTGAGAAGCCAGGTCCAGGAAACTTGTTACTGAGGAAGTGGTATGTAAGTTGGGACCTGCAGGCCAAGGAGCATTTAACCAGGAAGACACGTGCATGATGACCTGGGAACCTGAGTTAGCCAGTGTGGCTGGAGTGGGCAGAGTAAGGAGTGAGTGGCAAGGGGTGAGACCAGAGAGAGGCAGGCATCAGATCACAAAGGACGTGTAGCTCATGGTAAGGAGTTGGGATTTTATTTTACAGATAGTGGGAAGCCTTGAAGGCTTTTCAACCAGGGGAGGGATATGACCCAACTTATGTCTAAAATATCACTGGCTGCTGAGAGGCACTGGAATTGTAGAAACAATATTTGAAACTGGGAAGTCTCGGAAACCCAAACAAGATGGATGCATTTGAAATATATGCCTGTTACTGTCAAATACAGTCTCTTATTTAGGCCTCACGACAACCGCGTGATGTCGGTGTTTTACAGATATTTTTTAAATTTTATAGATGAAGAAGCTGAGATTCAGAGAGGTTCAGCTTCCGGATCATCCTTCCCTCTGCATAATAATGATATATCATATTCACTCGGTTGGTAAAGAATCCACCTGCAATGCAGGACACCTGGGTTCGGTCCCTGGGTTGGAAAGATCCCCTGGAGAGGGGAAAGGCTACTCACTCCAGTATGCCTAGAGAATTCCATGGACTGTGTAGTCTGTGCGGTCGCAGAGAGACAGACTCAACTGAGCAACTTTCACTTTCACTTTCAATATGCCAAGTAAGGAAACAAGAGTTGGTGTCAGAATGATTAGCATGATAAAGCTCCTGTCTAAAAGGCTTTTTCTTTTTCCAGATGAAAGAGATCAGTCTAGCACGGAACTGCTGTGGTTAGAGGCTTCTGCTGCTAAGTCGCTTCAGCCGTGTCTGACTTTGTGTGACCCCATAGACGGCAGCCCACCAGGCTCCCCCATCCCTGGGATTCTCCAGGCAAGAACACTGGAGTGAGTTGCCATTTCCTTTTCCAGTGCATGAAAGTGAAAAGTGAAAGGGAAGTCGCTCAGTCATGTCCAACTCTTCGGGTCCCCATGGACTGTAGGCTACCAGACTCCTCTGTCCATGGGATTTGCCAGGCAAGAGTACTGGAGTGGGGTGCCATCACCTTCTCCTGTGGTTAGAAGAGGTTATGTCAGCTAGAAAACTGTGTTTGACTCAGGACAAGAGCAGGCCATCAGAACCCCTTGATTCTAGTTAGTAGGGAGCTTCCTATTCGGCAATATGAAAAATTGAAGCCCTAGAAAGGTGTCATTCTCAAGATGGAGGGGATATATGTATACATATAGCCGACTTGCTTTGTTGTACAGCAGAAACTAACACAACATTGTAAAGCAATTATACTCCAATAAAAATAAATGAATAAATTAATTTAAATGTTTAGCAATTAAAAAAAAACCATAATTGCAGATTGAAAGACTCCTTACAGGTGGTTGGGTACAAATATCCCACTGCACAGATGAAAAAACTAAAAATTAAAATTCAGAGAATGGGAGGAGTTTTCAAGTATCACCACCCAGAATGATAGTGTCAGAGTTGAGGTAGAACCAGGTCATCTGACTCCCAGCCTATAGTTCCCACAGAACTGGACTCTGCTATTTCTTTGATGGGCCCAACGACACTGGAATATGCTATATCAAATGAATTCCACATGAGTAAAAGAATTTTGAGTAGAGAAAGGGGGCAAATCTCATTTCTGCTCCTAGGAGTTCCCTGTCAGAAACAATTGTCTTCCCACTAACAGCCTCTTAAGTCCTCGAACAAAGCCAGCTCCTAGAAAAGCTGGAGAGAGGGTTGGATTGTCCCCAGGAGTCAAGGCTCCTATTCTTCCCTCTCTGTCCCCTTTCTTCTCCAGGTGATCTCTACTCTTAAATGCATGCTTTTAGGAAAGGATATTCTGTCATGAATTAAAGAGAAGCAACTCCCAGTTAGTCAGGGTCCCTAAAGTCTGCCTCACTGCTATGTGTTGTTGTTCAGTTGCTAAGTCTTGTCCAACTCTTTGCAATTCCAAGAACTGCAGCATGCCAGACTTCCCTGTCCTTCATTATCTCCCTGAGTTTGCTCAGACTCATGTCCATCAAGGCAAGGATGCCATCCAACCACCTCATCCTCTGTCATCTCCTTCTTCTCCTCCTCTTGCCCTCAATGTTACCCAGCATCAGGGTCTTTTTCAATGAGTCAGCTCTTTGCATCAGGTGGCCAAAGAATTGGAACGTCAGCATCAATCCTTCAAATGAGTATTCAAGGTTGATTTCCTTTAGGATTGACTAATTTGATCTCTTGTGGTCAAGGGACTCTCAAGAGTCTTCCCCAACACCACAATTTGAAAGTATCAATTCTTCAGTGCTCAGCCTTCTTTATGGTCCAACTCTCACATCCGTATATAACTACTGGAAAAACCATAGCTTTGACTAGATGGACCTTTGACTATATGGACTATACTGTCAGCAAAGTGATGTCTCTGCTTTTTAATACACTGTGCTGCTGCTGCTGCTGCTAAGTCGCTTCAGTCGTGTCCAACTCTGTGTGACCCCATAGACGGCAGCCCACCAGGCTCCCCTGTCCCTGGGATTCTCCAGGCAAGAACACTGGAATGGGTTGCCTTTTCCTTCTCCAATGCATGAAAGTGAAAAGTGAAGGTGAAGTCGCTCACTCGTGTCCAACTCTTAACGACCCCATGGACTGCAGCCCACCAGGCTCCTCTGTCCATGGGATTTTCCAGGCAAGAGTACTGGAGTACACTGTGACCCTTGGGCAAATCACTGCTTCTCTCTGGGCCTGTTTCCTTGTCTGCACAGTGAGAATACTGGACATAACTTCTGAGGGGTTTACTAGTTCTGCTCTTATGGGATCAGCACTTCTTAGTTCCCACGATTCAGTTCCCTGGAACAGAGTAGGTAGGAGATCACCTACTTTGTGATGTCTTCCCTAACACACTGGCATATCTCTCATTCCCTTGGTGGTAGGCGTTAAGACTTCTCCCTCTTTGTGTCCTTGGCCCCATCCACTTGATAAAAGTTCAGTAGATATTTGTTGAACTCATTAATCTTTTTTTAAACTCATTAATCTTAAATCACTTATTATAAATTCAGTGAAACCAATCAAGGGAATATATTTATATTTTTAATCTTAAGGATCTTCAAATGTACCAAAGAAAATCGAGTGATTGTTGAGTGACACTTGGAAAAACAGTAGTGTAATTCAAGCTATGTCCAACAGGTGGCACAGTAGTCACGATCAAAGCAGTCAAGGAAGTGCTCTTTACAAAAGGGACAACAGCAACTAATACTTGGGTAATGTTCATAAAGCACTTTTAAAATGTATATTATCTACATGAATTTTTAATTCCCACTTTACAAATGAAGTGTGAAATAAGGAAGCTTTCCCAAATCCCAGAATCTTTTCATTATCAATCAATTGTTCAGTCTCTAAGTTGTGTCTGACTCTTTGTGGCCCCATGGACTGTAGCCTGCCAGGCTTCTCTGTCCACGGAATTTTCCAGGTAAGAATACTGGAGTGGGCTGCCACTTGTCTCCTACATTGGCAGGAGGATTCTTTACCTCTAGCACCTGAAAAGACCAGTCAATCAATTAGGTAAGTTGATTTCAAGGGTCCACCAGAGATTCTGATTTTCTTTCCAAAGTACCTCCCTCTTTTTTTGAAAATGTGTGTAGTGTTACTTTAGGAGCTTCATCTCTTTGGTTGAGATTTTAAATTTTAAATATTTAAATGGAGGTAGGGATGGGGGAATGTATTAAATACTTAAATTCATTTGCACTTCAGTGTAAAAAGTTTAAAACACGAATGTATTTCAAAACCACTTGACCTAAGTGGGTTGGATGGATGCAGTGAGTGTGCACAGGGCAATGGGGACCTGAAGTTCAGTTCAGTTGCTCAGTCGTGTCTGATGACTCTTCGAGACCCCATGGACTGCAGCATGCCAGTCTTCCCTGACTATCACCAATTCCCAGAGCTTGCTCAAACTCATGTCCATTGAGTCAGTGATGCCATCCAACCATCTCATCCTCTGAGGTCCCCTTCTCCTCCCGCCTTCAATCTTTCCCAGCATCAAGGTCTTTTCTAATAAGTCAGCTCTTCACATCAAGTGGCCAAAGTATTGGAGCTTCAGCTTCAGAATCAGTTCTTCCAATGAATATTCAGGGTTGATTTCCTTTAGGATTGACTGGTTTGATCTCCTTGCAGTCCAAGGCACTCTCAAGAGTCTTCTCCAACACCACAGTTCAAAAGCATCAATTTTTCAGTGCTCAGCTTTCTTTATGGTAAAATTCTCACATCCATACATGACCACTGGAAAAACCATAGCTTTGACTAGACGGACCTTAGTTAGCAAAGCAATGTCTGCTTTTTAATATGCTGTCTAGGTTTGTCATAGCTTTCTTCCAAGGAGCAAGCATCTTTTAATTTTATGGCTGCAATCACCCTCTGCAGTGATTTTGGAGCCCAATAAAATAGTCTGACACTGTTTCCTTTGTTTCCCCATCTATTCGTCATGAAGTGATGAGACCAGATGCTGTGATGTTAGTTTTTGACCTGAAGAAGAGCCGCAAAGATGAGATGGCAGATAGGGGAAGGAAGAGGAATTATAGGAAGTGTCATTAACTTAATTTTGCCATAGGTTAACCTGGTTCTCTGTTGTGGTAGCCATTGCCAAAGGACTCTGTTCATCAGGGGATTTGTTATCCCAGGAATTCTAATTTGACAGTACAGTTCAGGACAGTGTAGAGTCAAGTAAGAATGCCTGGAAAATTCTCAAGAAACATTTGATGGCATCTTCTAGAGAGAAGCTAGAAAACCAAGAGTCAAATCTGGGGTCATAAGAATGAAATCTGGAGTAAAATAGTAAAATCTGAAATTCCAGATTTGGTACCTGGCATTCAGTATTAGAATCTCAGACTTTGATAGAACTGAAAGGTCAAAAATAAAGTATAAAATTTGCAAATTAGAACTTGTGTTCTAGTATAGAATCCGAGGTTGCTATTATTGAAATTCCAGAGTAGAATTTTTTTTTTCTTTCCAGCTGCACTACACACAGCTTGCAGAATTTTAGTTCCCTGACCAGGGGTTGAACCCAGGACACCACTGTGAATGTATTGAGTCCTAACCACTGGACCACCAGGGAATTCCCCAGAAGTAGAATTTCTGATTGTGATTTTGGAATCTAATTGTAGGATTCAAGTTCAGAGAATAAACCCTATTCTTCCAGTAGTAGAATTTTGGGGTTCCAAGTAGCAGCTGAGTTCTAACTGTAGAATGCCCAGGTTCAGAGACTAGAACCTGAAGTTTCAATAGTAGGTACAGGAATTCAGTACTCGAGTCTCAGACTTTGAATCTGGAGCCTGGAGTTCTAATAGTAAAATCTCTGGAAAAAAATAAAACAAAACTCCAGTTATGAGAGTAAAATCTAGAGGTCCAATAGCGGAATTTCAATTTCAGAGAAAGAAACCAATGGTTCCTAACTTGAATGTGGGGTTACAAGAATAGAATATGGAATTTACAATATTATTAGAACCTTGGGCTTTGAGATTGGAGCTTTAAGTTCCAGTAATACAGTACTGAAGTTTGAATGCTTAGCCTGAAATCCAAGCACAGAATACGGGGTTCAGAGAGCACATGTTGCATTCCAATAGAGAGAGTCTTGAGTTGTCACGGTGGAACCTAAGGTATAATATTGAATTATGAAATTCCAAAATTGAAATCTAGCATATTAGATTAGAATCAGCCTTCAGTAGTAATAATGCTAATGGCTAACGCTAATTAAATGCTTGCTATGTGCCAAGCATTATTCTAAGTCCTTTATCTGTATGATCATTGTCATTGTCATTATTGGGCTTCCTCGGTAGTGCAGTTGGTAGAGAATCCGCCTGCCAACGCAGGAGACACAGGAGGTGTGGGTTCCATCCCTGGGTCGGGAAGATCCCCTGGAGAAGGAAATGGCAACCCACTCCAGTATTCTTGCCTGGAAAATCCCATGGACAGCAGAGCCCAGGGTCGCAATTAGTTAGACACGACTGAGCAGCACACAGACACATGGGCCCAGAATTGTTCTAAATCCTTTACCTATATTATTATTGTTGTTGCTGTTGTTGTTATTACATGTAAATGCTCACGAAAAACCTGTCAGGTGAGTACTATTATTATCATCCCTATTTTACAAATGAGGAAACTGAGGCATAGAGAGGTTAAATAATTTTCCAAAGGTCACACCTGGGAAGAACAGAGATAGTATCTGACCATAAGCAACTATGCCTCCAGAGCTCATGCTTTTAAGTACTATGAGAAGTACCTCTAGATTGTAGAGTTTGGAAGAACTTTAAATTCTATTAGTAAAACCTGAGGTTTAACTAATAGAAATTATGCCAATAGCAGCATCTTGAGTGATTTTTATGTCCAATGGTAGATTAAGGGACTCATGTAATAAAAACTGAATAAAACAGAAATGATTTCATCCTGAATTTAGAGCTCCAAATGAAGACCTCAATTTAATCTCAATAATTGGAGTTCAAAATTTTACAACCAGAATTTCAGACTCAGCTCTGAACCTTCAGGTTTAATCCTGATAATGTAATATATTCTGTAAGTAAAGTTTATATAGTATAATTTTAGTTTCTGAGAGTAGAACCTTGAGTTTTAACGTTTGAATTTTTCTGGGGAGACAAAGACCTAGGGTTTTAATGGCAGAATCCAGAATTAGTGGATCCTTGAGTTCCAAGATTCGAAATTGAGATTCAAATAATGAAATCTTAAGTTGACGTAGTAGAATGTAAAGTCCAATATTAAGATCTTGAGTTCAGGGCTTCCCTGGTGGTCCATAGGTTAAAGATGTGCCTTGTATGCAAGGGATGCAGGTTGGCTCCCTGGTCTGGGACGATTCCACGTGTCATAGCACTGATACGCCCGTGCACCACGGCTACGGAGCCGTGTGTGGGAGCTCTGCCTTGTAATGCAAGGGACGCAGGTTGGCTCCCTGGTCTGGGACGATTCCACGTGTCATAGCACTGATACGCCCGTGCACCACGGCTACGGAGCCATGTGCGGGAGCTACTGAGCCCGTGCTCTGCAACAAGAGAAGCCGCCACAGTGAGAAGCCGTGCTCTGCAGCCAGAGAGGAGCCCTTGCTCTCTGCAACCAGACAAAGCCCGCATGCAGCAAATGATGGCCCGCCACAGCCAAAAAGTAAAAATAAATAAACAGATCTATTTTAAAAGGATCTTGAGTTCAGAGAGTACAAAATCACGTTCCAAAAGTAGGATATGTGATTCAAAGAATAGAACCTGGAATTCTAATGTTAGACTCTTGGGCCTTGACAAGAGATTCTGGGGTTACTGGAATATTTTAATCTAGAATCTAGGGAATAGAATCTAGTATTGCCAAAATAGATGCTATAATTCCAAAAGCAGAATCTTAGGCTTTATTTAATATTGGGATCTGTTTACCCAGGAGGAGAACACAGGACTCACAGAATACAACCTGGAATTCTAAACATAAACTGGGTTCCCAGAGTAGAATCTATAGTTCGATAGATTAATTTTATGGAATGATAGTAGAGTATGGTTTGCATTAGTAGAATCAGATATGCTCAGTGTAGGCCTAGAAGTCCAGTGTTAGAATTTGGAGTTCACAAAATAGAACTTGGGGATTTCAGTGGAACAATCTAGAGTGCAATTGAAGGATTCTGGAATTAAAGTAGAACTTGATGGTGGGTTCCATATAGTTAGTTTTCAATCCTTATCCTATGTTAATAATAAGATTGTGCCTCCATAGAAATCAGTTTCCTATCTAATGAGGGAAATATCTTATTCAGAGAGTAGGAGTTCAACTGCCACTTTCAAATATGTGTAGAACTGAATGTAACCTCCCAATGTTACTGAAGGCTATTTGGCTGTAGATGAAAGAAGTCTTCTAAGCAAAGAGCCTAGTGATCAGACCTGTGTTATGTGCTCTGAGGCATTCCAAAGAGAAGATTCTGTCCTTGTCCTGAGAAGCTAGCCATGAATAAGACAATACAAGCCCAGTGCAGTGTAGAAAGTAATCCAGGACAAAAATGTGTAGGCTGGCATTATTGAAATGGGGGAAAGAGCTACGTGTAGGCTGCAACAGTTGGAGGATCCACAGAGTAGGCATTTCAAAGGATAGATAGAATTTACATAGGCAGAGGGGAGGTAGGGTACTTAGGTGGGAAAATACTAAAAGCTTATGGAAGTAGGATCTGACATGGTGTGCACTAACAATTTTCCACAAAGATATATTATGGAGTGTTTACTATTCACCAGTTACATTGTAAGCCCTGGGGAAATAAAAAGAAATCACAAGTAGTTTCCTCGAGGAAATTACGTGGAAAAAACAATTACAATAGCTTTGGCATTAGACACACCTGGGTTTGGAAAGCAGGCTCATTAACTTAGTAGCTATGCAACTAAGCAAACACCTTTATATCTTTGAACTAGTCTCTTCTATACAAAGAAGATAATGATACCTTCCTCAGGGGTTGTTTAAGGATACAGAATATCCATAATTGTGTGTGTGTGTGTGTGTGTGTGTGTGTGTGTGTAAAGAGGCATGGGGGATGCTATAATGATGATGATGATAGTGACGATATGCTGAGAGTCACATACAAAATGTTATGAAGACACAGAGTAAGTGGCATTTCAGCTAAGTCCTGAATAATAGTAGGATGCATCTGACAATCAGAGAAGGGAAAGAGCATTTCAGAAGAGGAAGCAAAAATTATAAAAGTATGGAAGCATGAGAGAGAACAATATTTTGAAAGACCTAGTCATTGATGAGGCTGAGTAAAGGATTTGTAATGCCAGGCTAATTGCCTCTAGGTTATGGTGAAGCACTGAAGTGTTGTTAATAGGAAAGATTCACTCAACAGAAATATATTGAACAGGCTTAGAGCCTAACTGAATACTAATTAGACTAGTGTAGGAAAGATGTCTCTGCTTACATATACCTTACAAAAATTCAGCTGGGAAGAAAGATAAATAGCAACATAAGCATAGAAAGGTTGGGTTTTCACCCATCAAATTTACTTACATTTACTGATCCTCTCCTTTAATCTGTGAGCTCCTTGAGAATAGAAATTATGTCTTTCCCTCCAGACCCCTTTTTGTGGAAAAACTCATACACACAGAAAGTTTAAATAAATATCCATGAACTCAACTTCCTAGGTTTAATAATCAACATTTTGACTTATTGCTTTTAAAAAATTTTTTAACTGTGTGGAAGTTGCAGACATCATGACCCTTTACTGCTAAGAAAAAGGAAATGTTAAAATAGATCATAATACAATTATCAATTTCAGGAAATTTGACATTCATTCCAAATTTTTGTCTAATACATAGTTCAAGTGCAGATTTCACTCCTTGCCCCACTAAATCCCTTAGGTCAAGAAACAACCTCTCCACAAATATTTTCATATTTCTGCATGGTTAGGGCTGAGAAAACAAATTCTGGCAACCTGGGTTAAAAGATGACTGAATAGCAATCCTGGAGATAGAGACTTCTGGAGAATTAAAGTTTTCTCTCTCCCCATAGCTCTTTGTCCAGAAAGGTAGTGATCACTCCAACCTCTTCCTAAATAGGATTTATTGCATTCCAGAGCAAAGATCTCTCTTCACTTCTGGAGGGAAGGATGGGCAGCTGTAAAGGCCATGCTAGATAAGCTCTAGGATTCATAAATTTGGAGTCTTTCTTACATAGTACAAACTGCACTGTATGTACAGATTACATCAGGCTCTCTTTCTGTCACCCCATGGGAAAATTGGACATAGAAAACTGGTGCTAAGATTGTTATGTCAGTAAAAACAGTTCTATTTCTGATCCAGATCCAGAGGTATCATGTTCCTCTGTGTATGTGTGTGTGTGTGTGTGTGTGTGTGTGTATAAAACTGAAAGTGGGGAAATACCTCAGACCCTGTATAGTTCAGGACTTAACACTTTATAACTCTTCTCACCCCAGATCCAGGAACCTATTGGGGAATGACAAGTTGCATTCAGTTTGTCAAGTCTCTTTATTGTCTTTTCATATTTACCTCTTAATTTTTTGGGGGGGTCACTCATGACACACATTTTTTAAGAGTTCAGACCATTTGTTTCATAGTTCCCTTCCTTCTTATAAGATTGGGGAGGGCCAACAGTACTCTTCTGTACTTTGCTTTTTTTCACTTAACAATATATCCCGGAGATTACGCTGTATCATAATAAGCTCTTCTGTTCTTTTTTAAAACAAAATTTTATTTATTTGTTTAATTTACATGGCTATGCCGGGTCTCAGTTGCAGCATATAGGATCTTCACTGCATTGTGCAAGATCCTTAGTTGTGGCATGTAGGATCTGATCTAGTTCCTTGACCAGGGATCAAACTCGGGACCCCTGGATTTGGAGTGTGGAGTCTTAGCCACTGAACCACTAGGAAAGTCCCTTCCTTACTTTTTTTTTTTTATGGCTCCATAATCCTTCTTTGTTTGGGTATATCACATATAGTACACATATGTAGCTTATGGGGGCTTCCCAGGTGTCTCAGTGGCTCAGTGGTAAAGGATCCTCCTGCCAGTGCAGGGTCAGGAAGATCCCCTGGAGGAGTAAATGGCAACCCACTCCAGTATTCTTGCCTGGAGAATCCCATGGACAGAGGAGCCTGGCGGGCTACAGTCCATCAGGTTGCAAAGGGTCCAACACGACTGAGCACACAAGCAGCAGGCGCAGCATGTAGCATATGAATAGGTACTCAGTGAGTGTGTTGAGAAAGTGCATGATCCAAAAGAAAAAAAAAGTATAAGTGAATGAGGAACAATTAAGTAGCGGAACAATGTATCATTTGGGCAGAAAATAATTTGGAGTCAGTCAAACAGACTAGAGGTACAAATCCAGCTTTCCTGTCATTGGGCAGTTTAGCATAGTAGTTAAGTAAACAAGCTCTGAGACCAGAGTACCTGGGTTTGACTCCACCACTCTACCTTGGGAAAGCTATTAAACAAATGGTGCTTTAATTCAGCTTTCTCATCTGTAAAATGAAAATAAAAAGAGCACCTACTACATAAGGTTATTGTGAGAGCTCAATAAATATTAGCTATAGTTTATAGCTATGATTTTTCTAAACTGAACAGGAAGTGTGTTGAGGACTAAGGACGCTAATGTCGGTAGGGCGCTGAGCATAATGACTAGCACAGAGAAATAATCAATCAATTGCAGCTATGAAGACTAGGGGCAGAGAGGGATTATCGGCACTGTAAACTCTCTGAAGGTTGACTTTTATCTTGTTCACTAACTCATGCCCAAACACAATGCCTGTCAAACTGGCTTTAGAGTCAAACAAATCTATTTGCGCTTAAATTCCAGCCAGGACACTTGCAAACCTTGGAATCTTGGACAAGTTCTCCAATCTTGCTGATCCATATTTTCCTCATTGATAAAACAAAGATAATATTAGTATCTATCTCAAAGTTGTTGTTGGAATTAAATAGAATGATTGGTGAAAAGCTATCCAATTTCACCCTAGATGATGATTTTTAAAAAGTAAAGCTGATGGCTACCCTTGTATGTATGCATTACAAAATATTTTAATGATTATATTCAGGTGGTAGCCATGAGAATGTGACTTGGAGAATTCCAACCAGGGAGGGTATTTGACCAAGACTCTGGTTGCTGAATTGTGAAATCCATTGCCACATTTGTACTGTATGCCTTCCAAGGGCTGACCCAATTACTGAGTATGGCAGAATACTAAGACAGGTCTGTATCTGGAAGACATAGGACTCCTCTGATCACTGATTTTGGCTTGGGGATTCCATATGGCTTTGCCAAACCTTCCTCTAACTGTAACGAAGTCTGGGGGGTGTCTTTTCTTCTTCTCTCTTTCACTTAGGGTCAGATTTATATGGTAGTCTGACAGCAATCCCAGCCTGTCCCAGTTCTCTGCCTGTTCTCTTTCACAGAGGAATCCCCCCTAATAAATCTTGTGTATGATAATCCCATCTTGGATTCTTTGAGGACCCACACTAATGACCGCCTTGGAAAAGGGGATTTACTCACTTAAACATAGTGAGTGTGAGCCTCTTTAATGCTGGAGGTCATGATTAGCATATTTAAATCCAGATGTTGGCTGAATTTTATTTTGGAAGGAAAATGACTCAGAGAGGAAAGAAACATTGTAAAAGGTCTGACCCTCAGTCACTTTCTACTCCTGGTCCTCTGCTTGTCTTCCACAGATGTTACCCCCAATAGGTTTATTGCATTTTATCTCTGTCTTGCTTCCAGGAGGACTCCAACCAACACAGCCATCCAGAGGGGGAGAATGCCTAGCTCTTAAAAAGTGTTCTATATAGAATTAAGGAGAAAAACTGGAGTCAGGGTGGATGAGGGTGTGTGTGCAGATGGGCTATTAGTGCCATTTCCCACTTTGCCTCTAAAACAATACCTGGATGTTGCCTTAAAGGTCTGGGAGTGAGCAACGAGTATGAAAACAGAACTCAAAATCTGGTGCAATGGGTCAGGGTACCCACAGTCTCTATTGGACTGAGGTGCAGAGTCCACTCTGAGTCCAGGTTTTATTTCTAATTGCAGACTACAAAACTTTCTTTGATCTTTCTTTCCCAAGACACTACACTGACATAGTCCTGCTCTCCTTGTTTTTACCCCAGGCCATTCCCTTCTGGGAAAGTCTTGGGAAAAATCAGCAAGTACAAAGGCAGTGTTCATACCTGACCCGGTGTTCCAAATCATGCTTTCATGATTCCCATCATAATCCCTTCTGGGGTCTGGCCTTGGGGTTTGTAACAAGATCATTATTCTAAGAAAAACATGAAGAATAATCATTACATAGTTTCTTAACTTATACTGTTTTTCCAAGTGCTATTTTTGTGAAATTGCTCAAGGCTGTGAAAGCACATTATTAGGAATTCCCACTACACTTGGAGACCAGTATATGCAAACTTGAGCTGAAATTAGCCGAAATTAAGTTCTTCTAATCCATTGAACAAGCTCATCTGTGATATAAAAAGTGATTATGTAGTTTAATAAATTACAGATCATGATTGGATGATGTCTTGGGGAACAGAACACAACCAAAGCTGTGGAACACTTCACATTCTCATGCCTTGGGGGTGTTTTGTTTGAATTTATTGGCTGTGCTGGGTCTTAGTTGTGGCATATGGGCTCTTTAGTAGCAGGGTGCGTGAGTGCTAAGTCGCTTCAATTGTGTCCAACTATTTGTGACCCTATGTACTGCAGCCCACCAGACTCCTCTGTCCATTAGATTCTCCAGGCAAAAATACTGGAGCGGATTTCCATGCCCTCCCGACCTAGGAATCGAACCCGAGTCTCTTATGTCTCCTTCATTGACAGGCAGGTTCTTTACCACTAAGGCCATCTGGAAAGTCCCAGTAGTATGCAGGGTCTTTTAGGAGCAACATGTGGGATCTAATTTCCTGACCAGGAGTCAAAGCCTGGCCCCCTGCACTGGGAGCATGTAATCTTAACCACTCAACCACAAGTCCCTGCCTTGGGTTTCGGCTCTACGTATTTTATTGTGCGTGGGCGCTAAGTCACTTTCGTTGTGTCTGGCTCTTTGCCACCCTGTGGACTGTGACCTGCGAGGCTCCTCTGTCTATGGGATTTTCCAGGCAAGAATACTGGAGTGGGCTGCCATGCACTCCTCAAGGGGATCTTCCCAACTCAGGGACGGAGCCTGGGTCTCTTATGTCTCCTGCATTGGCAGGCAGGTTCTTTACCACTAGCACCACCCAGGCAATAAGGTTAAGGAAATGAACCTCTAGCCAATTGCCAAATTGTTCTTTGTTATTGCCCAAAATATATCTCAAGCCTCTGAGGGGGAAAAAAAAGTAAGATAAAAGGTAAAATGCTATGACAGATTCATGTTGCTGTATGGCAGAAACCAATGCAACATTCATTGTAAAGTAAGTATCTTTTAGTTAAAAATACATAGATTAAAAAAATAAACAATCCTCCAAGAATGTAAAAAAAAAGATAAAATAATACAGGTGGCAAGGTAAAAATACTCTTGTAACCTTTATGAATATCAGGGCTGGGTGGCCCCTGGTGTAGGAAAAACTTGCCTCCGGCAGATACCACAGAGCCTAAGGAAGCCATCTCTGTCCTATTTGCTGTCCCACTTGCTCAAGGAGCTGTGTGTGGACAGATGGCCCAACATCACTGTAAGAGTTAATTATATAAAATGAGCATTGGGAAATTAAACATTGGCCTAGATTCTGGCTCCCTGGATACAGTCACCATCAAGATAACCTGAACTTGGTGATCAGTCAGTCCACAAAGGATATACAAGATATGAATGTTCTTATACTCATTTTGTGAAAGAAAAAAAATTTACACTTTCACAAACATTTTTTGTTATCTACATAAGGGAACTTTGATTTCTTATATTGCATGGTACATATTTTGGAAAAAATCCACCTTATAGTATTCAGTCATAATAGAAGCCTGACAGTCAAAATAGAAGCCTGAAGCATGAGTGAATGAATGAAGTAGCAAAAACTAGATTTAAATTTATATCTGACTCCCAAACCAGTTTTCCTTTCACCTGACCATGATGTACCAAAAAGAAGGCTGAGTGCAGAATTTATGCTTTTGAACCATGGTGTTGAGACTCTTGAGAGTCCCTTGGACCGCGAGGAGATCAAACCAGTCTATCCTAAAGGAGATGAATCCTGAATATTCATTGGAAGGACTGATTCTGAAGCTGAAACTCCAATACTTTGGCCACCTGATGCCAAGAGCCACCTCATTAGTAAAGACCCTGAAGTTGGGAGAGATTGAAGGCAGGAGGAGAAGGGGATGACAGAGGATGAGATGGTTGGATGGCATCACAGGCTCGATGGACATGAGTTTGAGCAAGCTCTGGGAAATGGTGAAGGACAGGGAAGCCTGGCGTGCTGCAGTCCATGGTGTCGCAAAGGGTCGTTGGACATGACTGAGCGACTGAACAACGACAACAATGATGTATTTATAAGCAGTCCTTTTGTAATCCTGTGCAAATCATTCTGTCAGAGGAATAAATGCTATTAAATAAAATAGAAAACTATCATTTTGGTGCAAAGCTAAAGCACAGAACTCTCCATAAATGTTAAACAGCAATGATAGAAATCCACCTATGCCAGTGTGCAGGGATTCACACAGAATCCCTAGGGGGAGAAAAGACCATTAAAATCATCAAATCTAGGGAAATATGTTCAGGTAGTAGAATTGCTAGAACTCACAGTGCTCTTTGCAAAACGTCACAGATTACTGACAGCTAATATTACATAAACTAGAAATGATGTCACTAGCAGATGCCATGGTGTACTGGGAAGGAGCAGACTTTAAAGTCTCACAGATCTGAATTTTCCATTTGCTAGCTTGTGACCTTGAATGAGTGAGTTAACCTTTCTGTGCCTCTGATCCCTCATCTGAAAAATGGGGAAATCTCCATTTCAGGGTTGTTAAGGATTACTTTTGACAGATGTAATGCTAATACCTTGACAAATGGTAGCTACAGGTCCATAATTTCATATGTAAAGTGCTCAGAGCCAGCTTTTTTTCCCAGAATTAGTATTTTGGGATAAAGAAATGTAATATGAGACATATGTCTTACAAGTAACACTCCAGCTGAATCTGAGGCAGTACCCTATAATCCAACACTTTTATATTTCTGCAGCATTTGCACCAAGTTTATTAAAAATATACTTTTCTCTCAAACTGTCTTGAATTTAGTTGAGGTTTTGGACTTGTAGATAAGGGACTGTAAACATGTATTATTATTATTTGAAGATAATATGAGTGCTACATATATGCAGGTCTCCATAGCTTAAGAAAAATACATATTTTTTTATGAGGGATGCTGTTAGTACCAACTCAAATCCTTTTTTACTAGTTGATGCATCCATCCTCCAGCTCCTGCCAGTGGTGGCTGACAATAACTCATGGTTGTCCCCTTTCTGGAACTTGTTCTCAAGCAAGGAGGAGCCATCTCTTTTGGCAGTAAAGGAAGTGGGGAGAAGAACTGTCAATGACTGACATAATCCTTTGCCTCAAAAGACTAATGGGGCACAGTTCTTATTTCAGAGTTTCTCGGTGGAATTAGAACAATACCAGTCTTTGAATCCACATCCTTCTTTAGTTTTTCTTCCCTCTCCTATGCTGCTCTATCTCTCTTTTCCTAAAAGCAGAGCCCTCGTGTTCTGCTTCTAGAGAACCTAACCTAAGACATTTGGAGCCAAGAGTAGTCCTAGAAAGGAGATTCTAGGGATGGATGTTGATTCTGAAGTTGGATGACACAAGTACTGGATGGCAATGTGGTAGATGGAATACGAGATTTCCTGGCATCAGTTCAGTTCAGTCGCTCAGTCGTGTCCGACTCTGTGACCCCATGGACTGCAGCATGCCAGGCTTCCCTGTCCATCACCAGCTCCCAGAGCTTACTCAAAGTCACGTCCATTGAGTCGCTGATGACATCCAACCTTCTCATCCTCTGTTGTTCCCTTCTCCTCCTGCTTTCAATCTTTCCCAGCAAAGATTTTTATCTGTAGTCAATTGGGATGGAGTATAGGAGGAAGGAGGGCTTCCAGGTGGCGCTAGTGGTAAAGAACCTGCCTGCCAATGCAGGAGATGAAAGAGCCACGGGTTCCACCCCTGGGTCAAGAAGGAGAGCATGGCAGGAGGAGGGCATGGCAACCCACTCCAGTATTCTTGCCTAGAGAATCCCATGGACAGAGGAGCCTGGCGGGCTACAGTCCTTGGGGTTGCAAAGAGTTGGACACAACTGAAGCAACAGCATGCACAAGCAGAAGGAAGGGGATGCTCAGTCTAGGTGGAGCAATGTCTAAGACATTTAACAAATATATGAGAAATAGCAACTATAAGGATTGTGGAAGTGGGTGACTGTTGCTAAGAGTCTGATGAAAGACTGATAAAAGAAAATGACCTAAGATCTATTAACCAACAATTTAAAGCAAAGGCCCTCACTGTTAGCTTTTAAAGAGACCCTCATCTCTTGCAGTCAGTGATCAGAGTTAATTAATTATCAGTCAGAATTTTAAGAAAGAGAGAATTTCAGAAGGCCAAATTCTCAGTGTCAGAAAGTCTCCTTATAAGACTTGAGTTTTGATGGAAAAGAAATAGGACCTTAAGATCTGGGATGAAGATATCTAGGTAGATTCATCTGGGATGCCTGAATCCCAAGATTCCTCTGAATCCTCTGGCCCAGGTAGGAAGATAAAGGCCCATGTTTCCCAACTTTGTAGGTACCTTAGAAGACAGTGCAAGTAGTCCTTAGGACCTACTCTGATTTCTCCTCCTGACCCCAGACTCATAACTAGGATTAAATAGCCCAAGTAGGCAAGATTATATCCCCAGATAGCTATAGGACATGACTTACATGTATGGCAATTACCAGTAAAGTATGCCTGAGGACTGGATATATGGGGTGGAATTTAAGGCTGAATAAAGATGGAGAAGATCTATACAGTCAGCAAAAACAAGAGCGGGAGCTGACTGTGGCTCAGATCATGAACTCCTTATTGCCAAATTCAGACTTAAATTGAAGAAAGTGGGGAAAACCACTAGACCACTCAGGTATGACCTAAATCAAATCCCACACAATTATACAGTTCAAGTGAGAAATAGATTTAAGAGACTAGATCTGATAGACAGAGTGCTGGATGAACTATGGATGGAGGTTTGTGACATTGTACAGGAGACAGGATCAAGACCATCCCCAAGAAAAAGAGATGCAAAAAAGCAAAATGGCTGTCTGAGGAGGCCTTACAAATAGCTGTGAAAAGAAGAGAAGCGAAAAGCAAAGGAGAAAAGGAAAGATATACCCATTTGAATGCAGAGTTCCAAAGAATAGCAAGGAGAGATAAGAAAGCCTTCTTCAGTGATCAATGCAAAGAAATAGAGGAAAACAATAGAATGGGAAAGACTAAAGATCTCTTCAAGAAAATTAAGAGATACCAAGGGAACATTTCATGCAAAGATGGGCTCAATAAAGGACGGAAATGGTATGGACCTAACAGAAGCAGAAGATATAAAGAAGAGGTGGCAAGAATACACAGAAGAACTGTACAAAAAAGATCTTCATGACCCAGATAATTACGATGGTGTGATCACTCACCTAGAGCCAGATATCCTGGAATGTGAAGTCAAGTGGGCCTTAGAAAGCATCACTACAAACAAAGCTAGTGGAGGTGATGGAATTCCAGTGGAGCTATTTCAAATCCTGGAAGATGATGCTGTGAAAGAGCTGCACTCAATCTGCCAGTAAATTTGGAAAACTCAGCAGTGGCCACAGGACTAGAAAAGGTCAGTGTTCATTCCAATCCCAAAGAAAGGCAATGCCAAGGAATGCTCAAACTACCACACAATTGCACTCATCTCATACTCTAGTAAAGTAATGCTGAAAATTCTCCAAGCTAGGTTTCAGCAATACGTGAACCATGAACTTCCAGATGTTTAAGCTGGTTTTAGAAAAGGCAGAGGAACCAGAGATCAAATTGCCAATATCTGGTTGGATCATCAAAAAAGCAAGAGAGTTCCAGATAAACATCTATTTCTGCTTTATTGACTATGTTGAAGCCTTTGACTGTGTGGATCACAATAAACTGTGGGAAATTCTAAAAGTGATGGGAATACCAGACCACCTGACCTGCCTCTTGAGAAACCTGGATGCAGGTCAAGAAGCAACAATTAGAACTGGACATGGAACAACAGACTGGTTCCAAATAGGAAAAGGAGTGCGTCAAGGCTGTATATTGTCACCCTGCTTATTTAACTTCTATGCAGAGTACATCATGAGAAATGATGGGTTGGAGGAAGCACAAGCTAGAATCAAGATTGTGGGGAGAAATATCAATAACCTCAGATATGCAGGTGACACCACCCTTATGGCAGAAAGGTAAGAAAAACTAAAGAGCCTCTTGATGAAAGTGAAAGTGGAGAGTGAAAAAGTTGGCTTAAAGCTCAACATTCAGAAAACTAAGATCATGGCATCCGGGCCCATCACTTCATGGGAAATAGATGGGGAAACAGTGGAAGCAGTGTCAGACTTTATTTTTCTGGGCTCCAAAATCACTGCAGATGGTGACTGCAGCCATGAAACTAAAGACACTTACTCCTTGGAAGGAAAGTTACGACCAACCTAGACAGCATTTTAAAAATCAGAGACATTACTTTGTCAACAAAGGTCTATCTATTCAAGGCTATGGTTTTTCCAGTGGTCATGTATGGATGTGAGAGTTGGACTATAAAGATAGCTGAGTGTCAAACAACTGATGCTTTTGAATTGTGGTGTTGGATAAGACTCTTGAGAGTCACTTGAACTGCAAGGAGATCCAACCAGTCCATCCTAAAGGAAATCAGTCCTGAATATTCATTGGAAGGACTGATACTAAAGCTGAAAGTCCAATACTTTGTCCACCTGATGCGAAGAGCTGATTCATTTGAAAAGACCCTGATGCCGGGAAAGATTGAGGGCAGGAGGAGAAGGGGACAACAGAGGATGAGATGGTTGGATGGCATCACTGACTCAATGGACATGAGTTTGGGTGAACTCCAGGAGTTGGTGATGGACAGGGAGTCCTGCCGTGCTGCAATTTGTGGGGTCGCAAAGAGTCGGACAAGACTGAGCGACTGAACTGAACTGAAAGGAGAGTTGGTCAGTATCAGGACACTCTGCTGTGACACAGGATTTAACACAGCAAGGGCCCCTAAAAGATGGTTCTATACACTGCCAGGATGGCTCTTTCCAACTTGAAAAAAGTGATAGCTACATCCACATTAAATAAATAGAGATGCCAGAATTGCCATGGTAAACTGTGGTGAAAGAAATCAAAACATTCAATAAAGTGGGTCTGCAATAATGGGTCTATTATTTAAGATGGAAAAAGACCACCAGTAGATCATGCTTCTTGGAAAGGCCTGGAGGACACTCTGTTTATCAGGTACAACAAGGAATGTACTAGATAGGGAAAATGCCAGCACCACTGAGAATCTTGTTGCAGATGTGGTCTCTAAGTAAGGATTGATGGTAGGAGATGGGCTCCCTAATAGCAACAAGGATAAGAATGCAGATTAGCAGAGAACCATGGTTGGATGGCATTACCAACTCAATGGACATGAGTTTCAGCAAGCTCTGGGAGTTGGTGATGGACAGGGAAGCCTGGCGTGCTGCAGTCCATGGGGTTGCAAAGAGTTGAACACAACTGAGAGATTGAACTGAACTGACTGAGGTGGCGGTCCTTAACCACCTGGAGAAGGGTGGGGCTTAATGTTAGAATGGTAGCCAGGAGGGTCTGGCCCACAGGGATTTTGGCAATGGTTCAAAGAACGTCATGTTCAGGAATTTCTTGGCCATTCAGTGGTTAGGACTCTGAAGCTTCTACTTCTGGGGGTCCAGCTTCAATCCGTGGACTGAGATCTAAGATCTTGCAAACTAGGCAGCACAGTGGAAAAAAAAAAAACAGAACATAGTGTTCTTAGGGCCAAGGTAGATGGAATGCCCACTGTATATAACTAAAAAGAAGGGGAAAATGAGTTGTTTAATGGATAGTTTCAGTTTGGCAAGATGTGAAAACTCTAGAGATCTGTTGCACAACAATGTGAATAATCTGAATACTACTGAACTGCACTCTTAAACATGGTTAAGATGGCAAATTATATATTGTGTGCTTTTTACCACAATTAAAATTAATTATTTACAAAAAAATGGATGAGAAGGCTGAACTCCGCTGCTCTACTGGAAATAGGTAGTCACAAATCTTTGTCTGTTATCAAACCTAGAACTTATCAACTGAAGGAGACCAGATTCCCATGAGGAAGGATCCTATGAAACCACAGCAAATATATATACTAGTGATTCCTGCAGTCCTTCCCCACATGAATCTATTGCCATTTATTCAGAAAACTCTATACTGAAGTTAGGAAAATAGCCAGATATTTCTAGGGTTGTTGGATAGAGGGTCCAAGTTAACATTGATACCCAGGGACATAAAGCATTAGCATTGTTTCCTTACTGGACTAGGAGCATATATGAGTTAGATAATAAATGAAGTCTTAGGCCAAGTCTGTCTCACAGTGATTCCACTAGGTGCATGGATCTACCCAGTTATTTCTCCTGTTCCTGGATGTATATAATTTGAATGGGTTTACGTAGAAACAACAGAATTCTCACATTAGTTTCTTGACCTATAGAATAAGAGCTGCTGCTGCTGCTGTCACTTCAGTCATGTCCGACTCTGTGTGACCCGATAGACAGCAGCCCACCAGGCTCCCCCGTCCCTGGGATTCTCCAGGCAAGAACACTGGAGTGGGTTGCCATTTCCTTCTCCAATGCATGAAAGTGAAAAGTCAAAGTGAAGTCGCTCAGTCCTGTCCGACTAGTAGCGACCCCATGGACTGCATCCTACCAGGCTCCACCATCCATGGGATTTTCCAGACAAGAGTACTGGAGTGGGGTGCCATTGCCTTCTGCTATGTGGTAATAAGAAAGGCCAAGTGGAAGCCCCTGAAGCTGCTCCTCAACAACGGTCAAAATAATAAATAAAAAATCTGCCACATTTTAGGGAAATGGAAGAGTTTAGTACTTCCCTCAAAACTTTAAAGAATAACAGAATGATGGTCCCTGTCATATTCCTGTTTAATTCACCAGTCTGACCTCTGCAAAAACTGATGGATCAAGGCAGATGACAAACAATGCAAACTTAATCAAGCAGTGGCTCCAACTACACTTGCTGTGTCAGATGTGATGTCTTTCTAGAGGTGCTTAACAGAGCCTGCAGTACATGGCATGTAAACGTCCATCTAGAAACTGGTTTTTTCCACACCCATATAGAAAGAGGATCACACAGGATGGGCAACTGTACATTCATGGTCATCCCCCAGTGTCATATTCTCTGTCATACTGTAGTCCAAAGGTATATGAACTGTCTGAAAGTTTTGCAGAACATCATATTGATCCAGTATATCAATACCATCAGATGTTATAGAAGAGGCAAATATCCTGGATGGCTTAAGAAGACATATGCTACTCTAGAATGTGGGGGAGAAACTATACAAATATTTAGAGTTCAACCACATCAGTGAAGTTTTTACAGGTTGAATGATCTGGAACAATCCAGTACATTGCCTCCACCATTTAAAAAAAAAAAAAGCCATTTGCACAATGCACCTGTTAACCACCAAGAAGGAAGCACATTTGGTAAGCCTCTTTGGGTTTTGGAGGCAGCATATTCTACAATGGAAATACTGCAAAGATCCATTTATCAGCAGGTACAGGTTTGCTGGTTTCCATCCCACAAGCCTGAAAGCCCTGTACTTGCCCAGCTTCAAGACCAAAGAGCGAGCCCAGAGTCAGCAACAGAGACTTCAACAGTTTAATGAATGGGGGAACTTGTATGTCTGAAGCAAGGTCCTGGAGCAGCACCCCACCGTGTGTAGCAGACAGCAGACAGGACATGGCAGCAGTCCTCACTCCCAGCAGGAGAGAGAGGTTACCAGTTATAGGGGAAATTGATATCAGGTTGGCTTTTCAGTTACCAGGGAAAGCAACAGAAGGGTATGCCTCTAATCACACCTTTGATAAGCATAATGGAGAGTTCTGATCCAAAGCTAGAACAAGCCATAGCTGGGACCTGGGGCAAGTATGTAGGAAGGTCAATCATGTGAATAGGGTACAGGTGAAGTAAGCACTGGTTGAGCAGGGAATTAGAGCAAGAGAACAGCCATCTTGAGTGGCCTAACTGTGCAGGTTGGTACTTTTGATGGGGGCCCAGAAGAAAGGACTGAAAGATCAAAACTGAGATATGAGCACCACTGCTGCTTGGGCCCTGTCACGAGAGATCTCATAATATCTGAGCTATCTGGGATAGAGAATGACACTGTATGAAACCCCTGGTCACCACTTGGATTAAATATATGGACTTTCATGCACTTCTAAATTTAGTTGATTTTAGTTTACTTAATACGTGCTTAACATATGCCAGATCCTGTCCTGGACACTGAAAGCACAAGGATGTAATAAAACCTATTCCCTGTTCCCAAGTAGCTCAGTCTAATTTTACTCTTACTATTTGCATGCCATTTGATTCATCTATTTCCTCTAGCCTGGCCTTTCCTAGGATTCAGGTAGTAACAAAGTGGGGCCAAATGGGAAAAACTTGAGAACAATTCTATTAGCTAAAAATCTACCATGAATTGGGCCAAGATCATCATGATTTGATTTGAACAAGCCACATCAGTCATCCTGTAACAATAAAAACTCAATTGTTGAGTTCCACACACTTCATATACATTCATTTTCCCCCCAAATCCTACAAGGTGTTATCTCTTCCCATATGAGAAAACTGAGGTTTAGGGAGCTAAGTCATCCAAGGCAGATATGAAATGTTAGAGCTTAGACTTGAATGTAGAAATACTGCTGGCACTTCAAATCCTCTTTAACCACTCTATCTTATACCTTCATGCTACTTCCAGTGACCTATAATAGTCTGAAAATACCTTGATCTATTCCAACTCCTTCATTAAACATTAAATTCCTGCTTGAAGCTCTCCAGTGACAAGCAGCTCTCCAAAGTGATCTTTTTCACCTATAATCGAGAGATTCTTATAGAGGAAATTCAAATGTTCTCTCTCTAGGATCATTTAGTTGCAAAGAACACTCAAGCTAGCTTAAGCAAACAGTAATGGTGGCAGAAGGAGGTGTTTGTTTATTTGGCCACATTATGAGGCATGCTGGATCTCTGTTCCCCAACCAGAGATGGAACCTGTGCCCCCTGCAGTGCAAGTGTGGAGTCTTAACCACTGGGCCACCAGTGAAGTCCCCAAGCAGGATGTTTTAAGAACACAAAAATCTTACTGGCAAGTTAGTAACCCAGGGTCAGAAAAAGGACAGCTGTGCATCATGGGGACAAGAATTTTGAAGCCATTTTCTGAAGTTGTCATTTCTACTTCATTCATTCTTCATTCCATATCATTCTTACCAGCTCCCACTGCTTGCTCATGACCCAACATTAGTGTTTTAGCACTATCCTACTTGACTTTTCATATTCCATTATCTCTGAATCAGTCTTTTTTAAAGTACAAAATCCTTAGAAATACATAGATTGATAGAATTTAACCTATGGGTTGGATCTTGAATCATGTTCTAACCTTGGTCTGACCATCAGTGGAGTCACCCTGAAAACAGCTGCTTGGGTTTAAGCAGGATCTGTGGATGTAAAATAATTTCAGACTGGGTATGTACTGGGCTTGTGTTAACAATCTTGTTCAGAAAAACATAACGATGGGATGTATATCCTCTTTTTCTGTGACACTTAAACAGAATCTGCAGTACTTACCTGGTCCATGGCATGATATTTTATTTTTTCTCTTTCTTATTTTTTAAAGTATGGTAACATATTTACAGGAGACTTAGAAAATATACAACAAAGTTACATATAGTTACGCTATGAAAATTATTTTTAAGTAGATAAATTAAGATTTTTAGTTGGAGTTTTAATATCCAACTCAAAAATTAAGACAGAAAAGTAGAAGGATATAGCAGACATGAAAAGCACCATGAACCAATTCAGCATAATTAAGATTTATACAGTTTTCACACAACAGTAGGATACAATACAAATTCTATTCAAGTTTCCATAGACTATAAAGTAGGAGACAATGGAACATACCTAGGAACATAGAACAAGGTACAAAAATTGCAAGGTCTAAAGATATTGAAATTATACAGGTCTGTACTCTTATCACTGTGGAATTATGTTAGAAATCAACATCAAAAGATATCTGAAAATAACCCATATATTTTAAAGTGCAATGTGACATTTACCAAGAGAGATATCTGGCTTAGCCATTGCCAGCCTCAAGAAAGTTAAAAGACTGAAAAAACAGAGGGTGATTGCAGGGAAGAAAGCATTTAAATAAGAAATTAATATCAAAGATACATTAAAACCCCCATGTATTTGGAAATCAAATGTCCACTTTGAAAGAATGGGTGTATCTAAGAAGCCATAACAAGGAAAATTGGAAAAAATTTGTAACAGAATAAAAATGAAAAGAGAATTTATCAGAATTTGTTGGATACAGTTGAAGCTGCTTGATCTTTTATTTTTTGTTTGCTATTTTTCTAACTTAACTAAGTACCGTGGAGGCAGGGATTGGCTCCTATCCATCCTTGACCCTTCAAAACTTATATCCAAGGGCTCTCAACACTGCCCTGGATCAACTTGATGCTGTGGCAAACAGTTTTGTGATGGGATACACTTACCTACTGTTGGCTGACCTCTTAAGAGTACTGAGAGGCATGCTGACAGTTTGATTTGTGTATGTGTGGTAAGATATACACAATATAAAATTTACCATTTTAACCACTTTTGAGTATACATTTTCAGTGGCATTAAGTATGTTCATGTACTGCACCCACCACTACTATCCATCTCTAGAACTTTTTCATCATCTTGAATGGTAACTCTGTACTCACTAATCAGTAACTCCCCATTTCCTGTGGGGTTTCCCAGGTGGCGCTAGTGGTAAAGAACCTGCCTGCCAATACAGGAGATGTAAGAGACATGGGTTCAATCCTTGAGTTGGGAAGATCCCCTGGAGAAGGGCACGGGAACTCACTCCAGTATTCTTGCCTGGAGAATCCCATGGACAGAGGAACATGGCAGGCTACAGTCCATAGGATCACACAGAGTTGGACACAACTGAAGTGAGAGCACAGACACACCCCACTTCCGCCTCCTCCCATTAGTAATCACTGTTCAGACTGACTATTCTAAGACAACTTACACAAATCTATATTTGTAGCTTTGTGTCCGCTTTATTTCACTAAATATGTTTTCCAGGTTCATCTTTTTTTTTTTTTTTTTAACACGTATCAGGTTCTTTTTTTAAGGCTGAATAATATTCTATTGTATGTATAGCCATTCTGTTGATTCCTTCTTCTGTTGATGACATTTGTGTTGTTTCTACTTTTTTGGCTATTGTAAACAACGCTGCTATGAACATAGCTCTATAAATATGTTTGAGTCTCTATCTCAGATCTGGGGCCCATATACCTAGAAGTGGAATTGCTGGACCATTGGTATATAATTTTTGGAAGAGCCACTATATTGTCTCCTCAATGGCTGCACCACTTTACATTACCACCACCAATGCCCAAGGGTTCCAATTTCTCCACATCCTTGCCAACATTTAACAATCATCCTAATAGATGTGAAGTGGTAGCTAATTGTGGTTTTGATTTGTAGTTCCCTCATGTATGGATGTGAGAGTTGGACTGTGAAGGCTGAGCACCAAAGAATTGATGCTTTTGAACTGTGGTGTTGGACTGCAAGGAGATCCAACCAATCCATTCTGAAGATCAACCCTGGGATTTCTTTGGAAGGAATGATGCTAAAGCTGAAACTCCAGTACTTTGGCCACCTCATGCGAAGAGCTGACTCATTGGAAAAGACTGATGCTGGGAGGGATTGGGGGCAGGAGGAGAAGGGGACGACAGAGGATGAGATGGCTGGATGGCATCACCAACTCGATGGACCTGAGTCTGAGTGAACTCCGGGAGTTGGTGATGGACAGGGAGGGCTGGTGTGCTGCGATTCATGGGGTCGCAAAGAGTTGGACACAACTGAGCGACTGAACTGAACGAATAATGACATTGAACATCTTTTCAGTTTATTGGCTATTTGTATATCTTCTTTGGAGAAATGTCTATTCAAATCTTTTGCTCATTTTTCAATTAGGCAGGTTTTTTTTTGTTCAGTTGGTATTGTACATATTGTTTACCAGATATTTGATTTTCAAATATTATCTCCCAGTCTGTGGGCTGCTTTTTCATTCTTTTGTAGTATAATTTGATACACAAATTTTTTACTTTGATATAGTTCAATTTACTTACTTTTTTGTATGTGCTTTTTTAGTTAACTTGGCTATGGTTTAAGTGAAGTCACTCAGTCATGTCTGACTATTTGCAACCCCATGGACTTCAGGCTGCCAGGCTCCTCTGTCCATGAGATTTTCCAGGTAAGAATACTGGAATGGGTTGCCATTTCCTTTTCCAGGGGATCTTACTGACCCAGGGATTGAACCCGGGGCTACTGCACTGCAGGCAGACTCTACCGTCTGAGCCACCTATGGTGTAAAGTAATAACTTCATTCTTTTGCATTGTTGCTTATCTGTTTTAGGTATAGTTGCAACACAAGGGCTCAATAGTTGCAACTCTCAGACCCTAAAACACAGTAGTTGTGGCCTGTGGACTTAACTCTACGGCATGTGGGATCTTCTTGGACCAGGGACTGAATCCATGTCTCCTGCACTGGCAGGCGGATTCTTTCCCACTAAGTCGCCAGGGAAGTCCTGTGTCCTTTAATCTCATACTCCTAATTTGACCCTCCCCCCACTGCCCTCTGGACTTCCCTGGTGACTCAGACGGTAAGCATCTGCCTACAATGCGGGAGACCTGGGTTCAATCCCTGGGTCAGGAATATCTCCTGGAGAAGGAAATGGCAACCCACTCCAGTATTCTTGCCTGGAAAATTCCATGGACTGAGAAGCCTGGTAGGCAACAGTCCATGGGGTCGCAAAGAGTTGGACACGACTGAGCGACTTCACTTTCACTTTCCACTCCCCTCTGGCAGTCTGTCTTCCATATCCATGAGACTGTTTCTATTTTATATATAGATTCACTTTATTATTTTTAAGATTCCATATATAAGTGATGTAATATAGTATGTCTTTCTTTGACTTATTTCACTAAGCATATTCTTGAGGCCCATCCACATTGTTGCAAATGACATTTCATTTTTTTACGACTAATATTCCATTGTATTTGGGTCACATCTTCTTAACCCAATCATCTGCTGATGGGCACTTGGGTTGCTTCCATCTCTTGGCTATTGTAAACAGTGTTGCTATGACCACTGGGGTATATGTATCTTTTTGAATTAGTTTTTTTTTTTTTTTCTATATTCCAGGAGGGGAGTTGCTGAATCATATGGTAGAATAGTTTTTTTTAAGGAACTGCCATACTGTTTTCCACAGGATCACACCAATTTCCATCCCCACCAAAAGTTAGAATTTTCTATTTAAAAAAACTTATTTGGCTGCACCAGGTCTTCATTTCCACATGCAGGTTCTTTAGTTGTGATGTAGGATCTAGTTTCCTGATCAGGGTTTGAACACAGGTCCCCTGCATTGGCAGCATGGAGTCCTAGCCTCTGGACATCCAGGGAAGTCCTGAGTTTTTCTATTTTTGCAAAAACTTCATTGGGGTTTTGACAGGGATTGCATTGACTCAGTAGATCTCTCTCGGTAGTATTTACATCTGAACAATATGTCTTCCAATCCATGAATCCATGAGAGTCTGTTGGACTGCAAAGAGATCAACCCAGTCACTCCTAAAAGAAATCAACCCTGAATATTCAGGGCTGAAATCAACCCTGAAGGACTGATACTGAAGCTGAAGCTCCAACACTTTGGCCACCTGATGCGAAGAGTCAACTCATTCAGAAAGACCTTGATGCTGGGAAAGACTGAGGACAGCAGAAGGGGGCAACAGAGGATGAGACAGTTAGATGGCATCACTGACTCAATGGACATGAGTTTGAGCAAACTCCAGGAGCTAGTGAAGGACAGGGAAGCCCAGCATACCGCATTCCATGGGGTTGCAAAGAGTTGGACACGACTTAAGAGACTGAACAGCAATCCATGAACATGGTTATGTCAGTTTAATTATGTCCTAATTTCTCAGCAATGTTTTATAAAGTCTTTTGCCTTCTTGGTAAAGTTTATTTCTAAGTATTTTGTTCTTTTTTGATCTTGTTATGAACAGAAATACTTTCTTAATCTACTTTTTACGCTGTTCACTGTCAGTATATAGAAATGCAACTAATTTTTTTGTGTTGATTTTGTATCCTGAAGCCTTCCTGAATTTATTTATTAGTTCTTTTTTGTGGGCTACTTTGATTTTTTAGACACATTAAAAAAAGGTGTTACTGCAGGATAAACTCATCACTACCTCCTTCAAGTTTATACTTTTCTTTTATGCCTAAAAGGAGGCAAATCTTTGAGAAGAAACACCAGTGCTAAGGAAATCAACACATGCAAACTAAGAATTTTGGCCCAAATACCATGACCAAAGATCCTGTCCCAGGTATGCAGAATATCCAGTTATTAAGTTTGTAAAAGTCAACTCCTGAATATATACAAAAACTATGAATCCTACTTGAAAAAAAAAACCAAAAAACAAAAACCTCTCAAACTTACTGAGTAATCCTTAAGGTTTAACTTTCAGGCTAATATTGAGTGATATTTAATGAAGATTTCTATCAAGAGGCTACATATACATACTTTTCATTTCAATAAACATTGAGTGATGTGGGGTGATATTTAGAATTTAGACCCTGGAATTTGATAGCGTTAGATTAGAATTCTGGTTCTCTCACCAATTAGTTATGTTGCTACTTCTCTACACCATTTTAGTTCTGCTTTAGACCATAACATCTGCCCGAGAGTGAGAGTTAAATGAGCTAACTTTGGATTTAGTAAGTGTTGGTTATTATGACTGCAAGTAGACTACATGTTGTCACTATGCAAGATATTGGAAATAAAGATGTATGACATACCATCTGCCATCAAGGTGCTCACAATCTAGATGGGAGAAGTATGAAGAAAATCAATCTCAATATTGTACTACAGTAAAAACATGTGCAAAGGAATGAAAGCTTGAAACAAAGTGGTATGTTGTCACAAATGTAAGACTGTTATGCTCAGATATGAAGTTTACTTTATAAAGGATGGACTGGAGCAAGTGAATAATAAGCAAGCCCAATAAGGAGGATATGATAATCTAGGCAAACTGTGTGGCAGAGCAATTCAGCTTGAACAGGAGGGTGGCAGTGTTGGATGGGGCCTTGCTGTGCCTAGAACCATAAGCTCCTTTCTGCCATGGCTTGGGAGATAACAAACTTTATAATAATCTTTCATCTTCACCTTAATCATTTAGAGGGTCTGGTCCCATCACTTCATGGGAAATAGATGGGGAAAACAGTGGGAACAGTGGCTGACTTTATTTTTTGGGGCTCCATGACTGCAGCCATGAAATTAAAAGACGCTTATTCCTTGGAAGCAAAGTTATGACCAACCTAGATAGTATATTCAAAAGCAGACACATTACTTTTCCAACAAAGGTCAGTCTAGTCAAGGCTATGGTTTTTCCAGTGGTCACATATGGATGTGAGAGTTGGACTATAAAGAAAGCTGAGCGCCGAAGAACTGATGCTTTTGAACTGTGGTGTTGGAGAAGACTCTTGAGAGTCCCTTGGACTGCAAGGAGATCCAACCAGTCCATTCTAAAGGAGATCAGCCCTGGGTATTCTTTGGAAGGACTGATGTTGAAGCTGAAACTCCAGTACTTTGGCCACCTCATGCGAAGAGTTGACTCATTGGAAAAGACTCTGATGCTGGGAGGGATTGGGGGCAGGAGGAAAAGGGGACGACAGAGGATGAGATGGCTGGATGGCATCACCGACTCAATGGACGTGAGTTTAGGTGAACTCCAGGAGTTGGTGATGGACAGGGAGGCCTGGGGTGCTGTGATTCCTGGGGTCGCGGAGAGTCGGACACGACTGAGTGACTGAAGGAAGCCTGCAGGAAGCCTGTTTGACTCAGGGACCATTTACAGGGGAGGAGACAGGCTCAGAGAGCAAGGCCATCATTATACTAGTATCGAGGCACCAGTGACACTATACTGTATGAAAAAGGCAACCACTGGAATACAACAAATATGAATGGTGACCCCTAGAGCTGTGCATTACAGCAGCCTTATTGAACAGATAACATAGATCACATAGTAGGCAATGGAACTGATCTCCATCTAAAAACCTGTGCATCTTCTACTATCCCATACTACTGATATGTCTTTATCATATTTTATTTGTGGATATATAGCACACTTAGGATTAAACACTGAATTGAAACCAAGAAACAAACACATCCCAATGTGGGTTTTCACAAGAACCTGTTGGCTTATTAAAATTAATTTAATGGAATCCCATAAACACTAGTTACTTAACAACAAATCAAGATCCTTGATGTATTCTTAAGCCATTACTTAACAGGAAATATAGGGGTAAAACAAATATAAGTTTCCAGTTATTTACTTTGGGCTTCCCCAAAACAGATAAATAAGGACCTTTATAAAAACTGAAAGGACTAACCACAAAACCAAGATTATCAATCAACTCTCTGCAGACATTTCTTCAATTATCCCAAAATTTTAAGGTGAAATTCCCCAGAAAATTCTTCTATAGTTATCTTGGCAATAAACACATAAACTTAGCAAAAAGTAAATGCTGAGTAACTACTTTATATATTTAAAAAACTATATAATTCATATTTATGCCAAGAACACTACAATTGACAGAAGTTTCATCAACATTCTTACCTATGCCTACTCACTCTGAAGGCAGGAACATTTCCTTGGGTTGAGTCAGGATCTCAGTATGCTTTGTCCAGGAAAAGTGAAGGTATGAAAATATAAAACAAAAAAGAATATTGGCTCATTACACACAAGAGAGGCCAGCCATTAAGAGTTGTTGTCAACAGGATGAAAGGAAATACTGAGGAGAGCTCCTCTGGGTGAGTAGTTAAAATGTGATAAAAATGTAAAAGAGGAAGTAATATACAAAAAAAATTTCTATGGGTATTGATACAAAGACGTCTTTGAAAAGATGATAAAACACCTACTGGAGGATTTTCAGAAATGAGATTCACAGAACTATAGGAACATAAGAAATACTGATCTGAAACATCTCATTTGACTGCTGATGAATTTCAAAGTTGTTAGGTTAGGGAACCTGCCCAAGGTCATATGGTTAATGCCACAGTTTGGACTAGGACCTAATTCTCCTGAATTCCAAATGAGACCTCCCACGGCCCAACCATTTGCTATACTACCTGTCTCTTCTGTGTTCTTAACCACTTGAAGTCCCTTTAACTCTCTTGGCCCCCACAATGTACCCTTTAGGGAAAGTCAAAAGAACAGCGTTCTGGACTATGGAGACCATGTAGACCTGCTGATCTAACAATGTAGGAAGCAGTATATCAAAAAATGACTAGATTGCAATTCATTTGGGGGTGAGGAGCAGAGAGGAAATACAAAAGGAGGAAATTCTGTCGACAACAAAAGGAGAAGCACAAGAGGAAGTATTATCCTCTTTTGTTATTTTATTACTGTTATTTTATTTTGTAGTTAAGTCCATATATTATATAAAACATAACAGGAAAAACCAACAAATGTATAAAATAAATTGAGGTGTCTGGATGGAAAAAAACACAAGAGCTTTGCTTTCGTGTCTATAGATCTCTTGATATGTTGTTGGTCTTGCACTAGAGATATCAAATAAAGATATCTAGCTTGAAACAAGATTTGATATGCTGCAAGGTTAAGCCATAGTTTTATGATGGGTCATGACAGATTTTCTAAATCTTATTCTTAAATATTGTCTCTAACAAATGCTGATATAACAAAGTGCAAGCTTTTATCATCAGATAGCAAGAGGGAAGCTTCAGTGAATGAATGCAACTTACCTCCAAGTCCTCTGAAAGGAGGTGAAAAAATAAATACTGTGTTTTACCAGTACTCCCCCAAAGCATTACCTAAGCATGCAGGAGGATGCTGTGAGCAGCTATAATAGTAAGATCCAATCCAGAGGTAGGTTCAAGGCCAGGAGTAGAGGAATGGTTGAAGAAGTCCTCCTGGGGCCAGTACCATTTCACAGAATGCCCATTTGTGCTGGGGAATGAGTCTATGGCCTATTTTTTCTGATTCGAAAGGACATTCCCAACTTCAACCTTGCTGAAAAAGAGGCATTTTTGCACCTGCTATTAAGAACAGCTAGAACACAGGATAAGGCTGGCATAAAATTATTTAGCAAGCACATGCTGGCTACTCCAGTTTGAAATCTACCAAACTGTAAAATCAAAAAAATTAAAAAGTTGAAGACGGAGCTGTTGTTCCTCAAAGATGAAAAAACCATCTTACAAAAAGAGGGATTAGGCACTCACTTAATTCTATACGGAGAACATCCTTCTCAAGCTAGATGGAAGATGAGGAAGAGCATTGCTACAGGCTGACCAGGCCATTTGGAGACCAAGAGGAGAGGAAACAAGGGATTCAGGAAGAAAGCTAGTAGAAGAAATTCTTTTGGGTCTAACTAGGTAAATGAATCTAGGGCAACTGCACCAAAGATATGCTACCCATCACGCCAGCCTGTAGCTGGTGGCAAAATATCTCAAGACATTTTAAGCCCAGAAAAATATATGAGAAATATGTTAACCAAGCAAATTAAAACCAAAACCTCAACGGTAAAAATCTCCTCAGATTTGAAATCCAAGACCCTCACTTTTTATTAATTCTGTGCATCATTAGAAAAAATAAAAAGTAACAAATGTAAAGACTTGTTTTATTTCTACTGGGGTAAGGAGGAGGATAAATAAAACTGGTTTCCAATTTGCTCTCCACTGTATACACACATACCCACACACACACATACACACATACACACACCTAAAATACCCCAACAAAAAACAAAAAAACCAAGAATCAAAACCCAAAAGACCCTCAAACTGCACCAACACTTCGTATTTTGACCAAAAGAATAGATCCTGGGAGGAAGTGCAAAATGCAAAATTAATGACCAAAAAATGCTGAACAAACAGCATTATCAATATACAAAATATTTATATTACTGAACTAGTAACAGTTGATGTTCTCCGTGTCTGTAAAACTTTGGAACCACATAGCTGATTTGTTAATCTAGTCCATGCCAGCTTCCAAAAATCAGAAAAGATCTTAGTTAGCTTCATTCTTTGATGCCTCATCAAAATTTTCTACGAGATCTAAAAAAAAAAAAAGTTAATGAGTTAAATTTACAAAAAAGAAAGTAAATGCAATCCCTATCTTCTGGCTCAACAAATGCTGCTACCAGCATTAGCCTGAAAAGACATAGGACAAGGGCAGAAACAAATTGGGGGCATTTCACTAATAATGCTTCAATTTCTGCTTAAAATAGAAACCTTAAGGAAAACTACTAAGGTGAACAGCATTTCCATATGTCAATCATAATTCCTACAGAAATGCTATAACATAAATTCATAATCACAATGATTCCAATTTAATAAAGGCATATTCTAATTCAGTAAATGCAGCAATTTCTGATTACCCATTCTAAATGGGTTTTTTGACTAGATTGTGTGCACATCATTATGAATCCATTTAAATTCACAAGCTCACCATCAACAAAAAACTGAAAAATCATCACAATGAATTAAATGAGATAAACAGGATGCAAAAAGTCTTAAAACTAAAGAAAGGTTGCTTACCTGGAACATCATCCTCCTCCTCATCAATGTCTTCTGGTTTTGGGGTTTTGCTATCCAGCACTACAAAAAGTTTACTTTAAAATTAGTCACTGAGAACAAAGACCTTTATGGAACACTTACAGTGTTTACTTTTTTTTGCCTGTCTACATAGTTTATAGAAACAAATCTTACATAGCTGTTCAGGAGAAGCTAAATATTGTCTAATCTAAATGCCATATTTTCATTTACAAAAATTAATAGAAGTTTAACTTCTTTAGATATACACTAAATATGGCTGGCAATGTCAATGTGTAGTGAAGGTACAACATGCAAAATGGAATAATTTAGGTGAGTTTAAATAAAGATGTTATAGTTAAATTTATTCTCCAAATTCCATATTCTTCAAATAAAAAAATCAACACTCAAGATTTTTTTCTATCTCATTTGGCATAAAAGTATCAAGCTTTGTAGAATGAACACTGAAATAAAAGGCTCTGATTTTCAGGAATGACAAGACAAATTTGAAACCAGGACTATTTGGACATTCAGAACTTACAGTTGCTTCATTTGTAGTAGCATCAACAATATTAAATGAAAATATAGTTCTGTGATATCACTATCTTCTTGTTATTAGTCAGAAGTAAATACCAAATCAACTATTTATAAAATTTCCTTTTAGGTAATTACCTCCCAACTCTCTACATTACCACCAAATGTATCCAAATAGTCTATAGACTGCACTGCATTAATCACTGAAGGAACAAACTCAAAAATTTATGAAGCATACAAGTAACGTTATAAAAGTAAAATTTATGAACAGGCAAATCCTTCCAGCATGAAATAGATACCTTTAAATCATTAGGTTCTTTAAGCAAGATGAGAAGGGAAAGAGGCATTAACCTGAAATACTCACCTTGCCGAGGGAACTGTTCAGCTAACTTCCTAAGACTTGTTAAGCTGTCAGCACCAAGCTGACTTAATATTCCAGGAAGCATTTCTGTGATTGGTTTGGCTTCTGCATGGCCGGTAATTGCAAAGGTGTTGGCAGAAAGGGAAGCTTGGACTTTAGGATTGTTGAAATGAATAACTGTCCCATCATCTTTAATCATGTTCACCTGTAGGATCACAGAAAAAAATGTATTTCACTTATTTGGTACAACTCAAAAATATCTGTTTAAAAAGCAATTAAAAACAATTCTTGTTTTTTACCTGGTAGGTAGTTTTGCAATCCTGATGTAATTATCATCTAAGCAGTGAATTTGGGTGGAAAAACACCCCAGCAACAAAGTAAAATGGTGTTTATGGCACAAATTACTAGGATGGTAAAGAAATAATCACTTTATTATAGAATCTAGATTCTACTGTTTTGTTATTATTATTGGCCGTGCCACATGGCTTATAAGAACTTAGTTCCCTGACTAGGGAATGAACCTGGGTACAAAACAGTGAAAATGCCATGTCCTAGCTGCTGGACTGCCAGGGAATTCCCTAGAATCTAGATTTCAAATTCAAAGATTTCTACTATGAGAAGGAAGATCATGCCCACATTTTTTTAAAAAGGGAATTATCAGCCAAGAATTGGCTTCTTAATGAAATTACCCATTATATTACTCAATTTACACTATCAAACTAAATCCATACAGATACTACTGTATCTGTACAATAGTTAGCATCTTACTTATGGAACAGGTGGTAAGGAGATAATAGTGTATGGTAAAAATAACCACTGAAAACCCATAAAGAACACTCAGAAATTTAATCAATCAGGGTTTCACTCTTTTGAATATCTAGTAAATTTATAGAAGTTTCAACTTGTTTTCCTCATGTCATTCTTCATAGGAGATTTTGTCAGTTCCTCTAATCCTTTTAAGTGGAGCTTCTCAACAACCTTCAATAATCCTTGTAAATGACAAGAAGTTCTCCCACTCAGTTGTCTAGCCATCTGAACATTTATCAGTTACTAGGAAACCCTTAAAATCATCTCCATATTCTTTCAATAGCTTTCCTCAATATGAACCGCTTCAGATTTAATCTCATCAATTGCCTGGGACTCACTGAAAAGGAAGGTTGAATGTGTGTGCACTATGTAAAATGTTATTTTTCTCTCTCACTCTTGCTATGTTTTAGTAGAGCTGTATGTATTATATTTGCATATAAGTTAAATGTGTAAATAATGTGATTACACTATGCAGTTGACTTCACTGGGTAAGTTACCTTGGTGGTAACATGCTTATTATATAAAAAAAGTTAGGAGAGTTAATTCTTGGCTACTTTAGAAGCATTTCATGGTCCATCCAAAAACTGCCCTTGTCAGAATCAAGCAGAGATGCTGAGTGTTCTCCATGGTCAGTGGAAGTGGGCTTTTCTTCCTCAGAGGTGATCACCACCACTGACACAAAGCACCAGAAAGGAAGGGGAAGAAAGGGGCTTCTAAATTTCAGGCAAGACCTGGAACACAGAGAAAATAAAAGGCAAGTCCCCTAGAAAATTGTAACTAAATCCCACAAATACTATACAGAGTAAGCATTTAATCCAACTGAACAAAAATCATGAGTTAAAAATAATTTATGTTAACTTTAGAAAAAATAAACTATGTACTTCTGAAGATAATTATTGTGTAGGTAGAAAAGTTCAATGGAAAAGTAGCTTAAAGTATGAGAGAGGAATGGCATGAGAAGGCAGCAGTGGCACAGCAAATATGAAATGGGATGCTTTTCTGGATCTATCCCAGAATCACATAATTTTAGTATGGGAAAAGAATAAAGATATGGTAGGACTACATTTTTCCAAATCAAGACCCATCACTTAACTTAATAAATGACTTCTATAACACCACCAGGGGTGAAAAGTATCCCAACATTGGAATATGAGATATTTTTTATTTACAAACATTACAGTCACAAGAGATTTAAAATCAGTATTGCTCAAAAAAAGTCAGGACATATATTTGTCGAACTTAGAGGTCTCCTAGTTCAAATCTCCTGTTAGAGAAATAAATACTAATGATAAGAGTTCTTGATTAAGCAATATTGTTGTTTAGTAAGCAATATACCCAGGACAAATAACTGATTATGTACAAACTCAGAACTTAAACTTAGGCTTCCCAACTTTATTTAGTTTCTTTTCTATGATGTCACTCACATTCTTAAACACCTATTTGTCTATAAAAATTCAATTGGGTGGCACCATAAAAGCTTGTCAGAGAATTATCTATCTCAGAGTACAGGTTAAGTAACAGCAGATATATGAATAATATATGTCATATCTATTCCATGTCCGATTGTGAAACAGAAATTTATTAATGGTTGTTTTAAATGAGGTTGTGTAAAAGATGTAACTTCATGAATAGAAAGGTCCAAAAAGAGGTGGAGAGTTTAATTTTAGAGTAGAGAAAATGAAATACTAGAGGCTACAAAGGCCAGAATCTTTTATTTCAGTCTAACATTCCTTCCCCTCTACTGAGCAAATAACATGGTTATATATGGCTCCTAGATACAGGCTATTAGAACTATCAAAGGATTAATTATTGAGCGAGCAACATGAACAGGACACTTACCAACTCTTTTTAAGAGGCAGAAGGAAGGACAAGGAATTTGTTGAACTGATAAAGCAAACTGTATGCATTTCATATGAAAACCAGTGACTTTACTGCTGTTTGATCTACGTTAAGTCATACAACCTATATATAGCATAAGGAAAGGAGCAGACAAATAAAGACTGTTAAACTGCCTTCCGTACCAGCTCTCAGGTCCCTTTTTCAATCAATCAAGTATTCCCTTTATGTCACAATGCTTTTTCCACTTAAAAGGTAGCTGAGGTAAAGAACGCTACTTGAATTATAGAGGAAGAGGCTTTTTTTTTTTTTGACCCCAGTTCAGAACTCCAGATGCCCTTGCTCTTATTTTCTATAATACTGACATGTTTTGAAGTTACCAGAAACTACTATGTCCTTCCATGCATAGTGTATTTACATAGGCTATTTTCACTGTTTAGAAGAGCCTTTTCCTGCTTCTCCACATTGCAAGTTCCCATTTATCCAAGACACAGGTCAGATGCTTCTTTCTCTGTGAAAACTTAAGGTGGTTTATGCACCTTCCGACTTCATGAAAACTGATAATATACAAGATTATCTTGTAGTATAATTGTGTTTGCAATCTTTGACCTTACTAGAAGACGAATTCCTTGAGATTAGAGGTCACTTGTCTTATGAGACACAGCATTCCCTCAAGTGTCAGCACATAGTTCAGTTCAGTTCAGTTCAGTCGCTCAGTCATGTCCAACTCTTTGCGACCCCAGGAACCACAGCACGCCAGGCCTCCCTGTCACATCACCAACTCCCGGAGTCCACCCAATCCCATGTCCATTGAGTCGGTGATGCCATCCAGCCATCTCATCCTCTGTCATCCCCTTCTCCTCCTGCCCTCAATCTCTCCCAGCATCAGGGTCTTTTCCAATGAGTCAGCTCTTCGCATCAGGTGGCCAAAGTATTGGAGTTTCAGCTTCAACATCAGTCCTTCCAATGAACACCCAGGACTGATCTCCTTTAGGATGGACTGGTTGGATCTCCTTGCAGTCCAAGGGACTCTCAAGAGTCTTCTCCAACACCACAGTTCAAAAGCATCAATTCTTTGGCACTCAGCTTTCTTCTTTGTCCAACTCTCACATCCATACATGACCACTGGAAAAACCACAGCCTTGACTAGATGGACCTTTGTTGGCAAAGTAATGTCTCTGCTTTTGAATATGCTGTCTGGGTTGGTCATAACTTTCCTTCCAAGGAGTAAGCGTCTTTTAATTTCATGGCTGCAATCACCATCTGCAGTGATTATGGAGCCCAGAAAAATAAAGTCAGCCACTGTTTCCCCATCTATTTGCCATGAAGTGATGGGACTGGATTCCATGATCTTAGTTTTCTTTTTTATTTTTGCTGCTAATGAAACTTTTATTTTAATGAGTCACAGTTAACATCCAAACCGTTGAACAATCTTCAGAGAAAACTGGAATGTGCAAAGCTGAGTTCACTTTAGATATCATCAATGGCTTCATCATCATCTCCAATGTCTTCAAACTGGATTTCATCATCATCTCCAGGGTCAAATGTTTCAGTTTTATTTATTTTAACATATTCTGGAAGCTTGCCATAAGCCTTCAGATTTCTAGCCTCATCTGCATTGTATTTTAAGATTACATCAGCTTTATTATCCTGGTAGTCCCGAAGACCAACCAATAGAATGTCTGAGGTATTTATCCAGACCTTCTTTCTCAGTTTCCCTCTGATGTGGCACAATCTCTTAACACCATCTAAACACATCGCTTCCAATCGTCCGTTTCCCAACATTTTGATTACTTGCCCATCTTCTTTGAACACTAGCTCTCTCTTTTCAGATTCATTCTCATTCTTGCCTCTGTGTCTGTTTTTACCTCCTTTACCTTTGTTCTTAGGCATGGCGGTGACAACACACTTGAGGCGTCTCCAACTTCTCTCCGGGTGGTGGCGGCGACTCCTCCGAAGGGAGACGCTTGAGATAGGGTGACACGAACTAACTGCGAGAGACTGGGTCGCCTCTGCGGGAGTCTAGTGATGGACGTCTTCCGAGATCCATCTTCACCGACGCTTCGCCGCAGCAAATGGCATCGCACCTGCTTGCGTCTGTTATCCCCACCTCCCAACGTCAGCAGGCCACATCCCTTCTGCTGATCTCAGTTTTCTGAATGTTGAGCTTTAAGCCAACTTTTTTACTCTCCTCTTTCGCTTTCATCAAGAGGCTTTTTAGTTCCTCTTCAGTTTCTGCTATAAGGGTGGTATCATCTGCATATTTGAGGTTATTGATATTTCTCCCAGCAATCTTGATTCCAGCTTGTGCTTCTTCCAGCCCAGCGTTTCTCATGATGTCAGCACATAACAGTCACTCAAATTTGCTGAATGAATCAACACCTCTTATACAGATTATTCTGAAATCATGGATGCTATTAGACCTCAATATCTCAAATGCTAGATGAGGGGTCATATTAAGGTTTAGAAATAGCACCAGTAGTTCCTCCAATGGAGATTCCCAGAACCTCCTAGACTATTTTTAGGCCTGTCTTTTCCTACTGTTCTGCCCTTTCTGAGTGAGCCCAAATGCTCTACAGAATTCAGGGCCATTTTAAAATGTCATTCCAGGCAACGTCTGGGTGGCTCAATTATGCTATCAAAACCTTAACAACCCCCGCCACTGCTAGCCTTTGAACAGGGTACATACATTAACCACAGCAGCCTTCTAGCTAGTAAAGCTGATGCCTGCTTTATTCCTCCAGAGTGGTAAGTTTTTGTGGCTATAAATAAGCTTACGAAGTTATAATTGACCCCACAGTTCTTGCTGGTAACTGCCCTCTCAGTTCAGAGAGGAAATTTAAATTCTGCTATGTGACCTTTTTTTGTAATACTGTTTTTATAATACTATTCAAAAATGGAAGGGTTTAAAATTGTACATCTAGCTGTAGTCTCAGATATGTTAAGTATATATATGCATATAAAGATGAAAAAGAAAGATATGACTAATAATAATTATTTCTGAGTAGTGGAGTTATGATTGAATATTAATATTTTTTCATATTTTATGTATACCCCTAACTTTCTGTAGAAGTTATACTGAGGGGGAAGTTGTTTTAAAAACAAAAGATGTTTCTCAATAAACAAATGGATAGTATGTGGTATTATCCACAGAATGGAATATTATACAGCAATAAAAGGAGTAAAGTTCTGATACACATTAAACATAGATAAATCCTGAAAACATGCTATGTGAGGTAAATCAGACATGAAAGGACAACTATTTTATGATTTCACTTACATGAAATACCTGTAACAGGCAAGTACAAAGAAAAAGTAGGTTAGAGAATATCAGAAGCTGGGAGAAAGAGGAATGAGGAATTATTACTTCTAATGGGTACAGAGTTTCTATTTGGGATTATGAAAAATTTTGGAAATAAGACAATGGTGTTGGTTGTAAAACACTGTGAGTATAATTAATGTCACTGAATTGTATACTTGAAAATGCTTAAAATGGAAATCTAATTCTGGACCTCTCCAGTGGACTGATGAGTCTCAACTTTAAAAAGCAACCTATATGATTCTGAATAAAAATGGTCCCAAGACCAATTCTGAGAACTATTAATGAAGCAAATATAGTAATGACAAAATTTTGTGGAAATAATGGTTTCAGTGAGGTGGAAAAGAAAAGGAGACACCAAAAGAAATAAGGACAAAACAAAGGAGGAGAAAGGACAAGAAGCAAAGCACAAAATTTTAAGGAGACGGCTGGCAAATGCTACAGAGTATCAGTGAAATGATGATGAAGAGGAAGCAGAATAACAGGTGAAATCATCCGTAAAAGAAAAAAGGGTAGGGGATTCCCTGGCAGTCCATATTAACAAACTGAGGAATAAAAAAGCACAGGACATCTCAATAGATGCTGAAAAAGCTCCTGATAAAATTCAACATACATTTACATTGAAAACCCTCCAGAATGTGGACATATAGGTGACTTACTGCAACATAATAAAGGTCACATATGATAAACATCATACTCAATGGTGAAAAGCTGAAATCATCTCCTGTAAAATCAGGAACAAGACAGAGATACTCACTCTCACCATTCTTATTCAACATAGTTTTGGAAGTCCCAGCCACAGCAATCAGAGAAGAAAAAGAAAAAAAAAAAGGAATCCAAAATGGGAAAAAAGTCATAAAACTGTCACTGTTTGCTGATGACATGACAGTAGTATTCAGAGAAAATCCTAAAGATGTCACTGAAAAATTACTAGAGCTCATCAATGAATTTGGTAAAGTTGCAGGATACAAAATTAATATATAGAAATCTGTTGCATTTCTATACACCAATATGAAATATCAGAAGAGAAATTAAGGAAACAATCCCATTTACTAACACATCAAAAAGAATAAAATACCTAGGAATAAACCTCCCTAGGGAGGCAAAAGATCTATACTCTAAAAACTATTATGATGCTAATGAAAGAAATTGAAGATGACACAAACAGATGGGAAGATATCACATTCTTGGATTGGGAGAGCCATAATTGTCAAAATGACCACATCACCCAAGGCAATCTATAGATTCAATACAATCCCTATCAAATTACCAATGGTATTTTTCATGGAGCTGGAACAAAAATTTTTTTAATTTGTATGGAAATACAAAAGATCCTGAATAGCCAAAACAATCTTGAGAAAGAAGAATGGAGCTGGAGGAATCAAGCTCCTTGACTTCAGACGACATTACAAAGCTACAGTAATCAAAACAGTTGATACTGGGTTTTCCCTGGTGGTCCAGTGGTTAAGAATCTGCCTCACAATGCAAGGGACACCAGTTTGATCCCTGGTCCAGGAAGATCCTACATGACACAGGGCAACTAAACCCATGTACCATAACTACTGAGCCCATACTCTGGAGCCCATGAGCTGCAACGACTGAGCCCATGCACCACAACTACTGAAGCCTGTGCACCTAGAGCCCATGCTCCACAGCAAGAGAAGCCACCACAGTGAGAAACCAGTGCACAGAAACTAGAGAGGAGCCCCTGCTCACTGCAGCTAGAGAAAGCCTACACATAGGAACAAAAACCCAGTGTAGCCATTTAAAAAACAAACAAACAAACAAACAAATAGCATGATACTAGCAAGAAAACAGACACAAAGATCAATGGAAGAGAAAAGGAAATCCAGAAATAAACCCATGCACTTATGGTTAATTAACCTATGACAAAGAAGGCAAAAATATACAATGGGAAAAAAGACAGTTTCTTCAGTAAGTGGTACTGGGAAAACCGGATATTGACATGTAAAAGAACACCATATACAAAAATAAACTCAAAATGAATTAAAGATCTAAATGTAAGACTGGATACAATATAACTCCTAGAGGAAAACACAAGTAGGACATTCTTCAACATAATTGCAGCATTATTTGTTTGGATCTGTCTCCTAGAATAATGGAAATAAAAATAAAAATAAACAAATGAGACCTAATTAAACTCAAAAACTTTTGCACAGCAAAGGAAACCATAAACAAAATGAAAAGGCAACCTACACAATGGGAGAAAATATTTGTAAATGATGTTACCAACAAGGGATGAGTTTCCAAAGTAAACAGCTCAATATCAAAACAAAACAAAAACCAAATAACCTAATCAACAAATGGACAGAAGACCTAAATAGACATTTCTTCAAAGAAGATATACAGATGGCCAGTAGGCACATGGAAAGATGCTCAATACTGCTAAATATTAGAGAAATACAAGTTAAAACTACAATGAGGTATCACCTCATAAGCCATCATTAAAAAGCCTACAAATAATAAATGCTGGAGAGGCTGTGGAGATAAAGGGAACCTTCCTACACGGTAGTATAAATTGATGCATCTCCTATGGAGAACAGTATAGAGCTTTCTCAAAAAACTAAAAATAGAGTTACCATATGATCCAGTAATCCCATTCCTGGACATATATCTGGACAAAAATTTGAAAAGATACATGCATCCCAATGTTCAGAGGAATACAATTTACCATAGTCAAGACATGGAAACAACCTAAATGTCCATCAACAGATGAACAGAGGAAGATGTGGAAGATACACACAATGGAATATTACTCAGCCATAAAAGGGATGAAATAATGCCATTTGCAGCAATATGGATAGACCAAGAAATGATCAAATTAAGTGAAGTAATTCAGTCATTTATATATATGACTGAATCACTTTGGTGTACTCTTGAAACTAAGACAACATTGTAAATTACTATAATTCAATTTTTTAAAATGGTTAAAAATTTTTAAATAGTTAAAAAATTTTTTTTAAATTTTAAATGGTTAAAAAAGGATTCACACATAGGGAACGGAAAAAAAGGTTAAAATGGAAGATTTTATGCTGTTTTTTCACATAAAAATGTGGAAAAACATAAAACCAAAGAGCAGGGTATCTGGGACTTCCCTTGTAGTCCTATTGTTAAGACTCCATGCTCCACTTAGGGGGCATGGGTTTGATTCCTGCTTAGTGAACTAAGATCCCACATGCTGGCAGCACGGCCAAAAAAAAAAGGCAAGATATCCAAAGAAACTAAGACTGCTATGTAATAATAAGGTGAATGGGACAGAGTGCTTTCCTTTAATTCTCCTGCATTCAGAGCTGTACACCCACTGGCACCTGACATTCTAGGTTGAAGGAAGAAGGAACCACAGTAAGGGTCAACCAGTAACTTTAGGAACTTTAAGTCCTTTTTCTGTACAAGTGGGTCAAGAAAAGGAAAATATGAACAGTAAAACTTTTGTGTACAATTACAAAATTTAAATTCCCAGTCCTAAGCTTTCTCCTGAGCTCTAGCTCTCTATGACTAACTTCTTGCTAAACAATTTCACCTAGAATAATCAGTATCTCTTACATTTAACAGGTCCCAAACAACCTGGGATGTCCATGGGAGTCAGCATGCTGTAGACTATAAATGATGAATAAACAGTTCCTGCTGTCAAGACTCTTGTAATCAAGAGACTACGGCGAACAGACTACTTGGTTAATAAGTAAGTAATCATACCCTACAATATGAGGTTGTAATAATAAACATATTCTAGCAGAGCAATTTAAGTTAAGGGGAGTGGAAGGACAGAGAAAGTGTTGATTATTATGCCTGGAAAAAAGGGAAGGTTTCATAGAGACAGAATATACCTTAGTTAAGGTAGAAGCTATCCCCTGAAGATAACAGTAAAATTCCATGAAGCAACTAAACCATCTGAACCAGAGAAGCAGATTTTTGGTGACATTTCTTACCAAATACATCTGATAAAATCAATTGTCTCTGAGAAAAGAAACAGATTCTACTTTTGATAGATTCATGTTATCATCAGGGTGACAATACCATCACTATATTCAATCAGATTACCAAATAAGAAGCACATCTAAGTATCTTCAACTGTCATAGAACATAAGAATTTTTCAGGAATTGAGTTCTGGATTATACTGTCAGAGTTCATATAGGCATTCCTTCCTAAAACCTGGTCAGTTAGTTGGCTTTTTTGTATGAAACAGTCTCTGGCACTCCCCTGCCCCTTTCTGACAGCTTTGGATTTCTGTCTTTGGTGACAGGTAAAAGAAATCTACATACAATTAAACTTATTACCTCAAATCAACAACTAATTAATACATAAAAGATCAGAGAAGTCCCTCTTAATTCAAACAGTCCTTTAGCTTTTACATATCTGAAGAGAACATAAATTAAGCATTAAGGAGAGGAAAAAATAATCACTAATACTGAAGGCCTAGAAAGTAAGATCAGAATTTTACTAAGCAAAAGTGCAATGAGTTTTTGAAACCCACCACTGATCTCTCTGTGCCCAAGCCACCAAATTGAGTACTTTCTACTGGTTTGATGTTTTGAAGGTCAAAGTATAGAAAACATAGTAATGTCATTTTTGTTTCACAGTGTTACCATTGCTATCTTCTCTTACCATTCCTATCTGCTCTTTTCAAAAGTTTTTATCTACTTTCCTTAAACTGCCAAAACCCTAAAAGATAGTATATTCCAGAGTTTAGCACTTTGAAAAATTTCAAAACAGCCCAAGCTGTAATTAATGTGTTTATTCTAAGACATATATATTTTTTCCTATTTTAATGTTTCTGAAAACTGCATGTTTTCATGTATACATTTAAGGTAGTAGTTTCTTTTTTCTTCCAAGAAGCTGTTTTTAAAGTTTTTAAAGTATGTCTCATCATTTTCTTGAAAAAAAAAATACTTTAATTATAGTAACACAAATGTAATGTTTGAGGCAAACCAGATTATATGCAGTATACTAGATATGCCTAAATAAAATTATTTTATATCTGCAAAGTGTTATATAAAGTACAAATATCTTGGTTCTCAAAAAATCAATTTCAGAAAGAGGGAACGAAGGAAAAAAGTAAAACTTCCCATTTTAGGCTCAAACATTCGGAAATTTTATAGCTGTTACTTCATGTTGTTAATTTTCTTTATGTGTATTTTCTCTGTATGACTAGTGAGGACTGGAAGACGTCACTTATGTACCCATACAGAGGTAGGGGTGCAATAAGAGTGTGTACATGTCTACTGTTGCTATTGTTGTTTAGTTGTCCAGCTGTGTCTGACTCTTTGTGACCCCAGGGACTGCAGCACACCAGGCCTCCCTGAACCTCACTATCTCCGTAAGTTTGTCCAAGTTCATGTCCATTGCATCAGTATACGCCTATATGTACCATTAATTTTTTGTGCAACATTTTGGAGCTATGACTCCCCAAACAGAATTGCATTGGCAACAGCAACAAAAATGAATTAACAATATAGCTTTATATATGCTGTAATAAAATTAAATACAGGGCATTATGGAGGTACATAGGAAAGGCATCTAACCTCTCTTTGCATCTGTATGTGTGCTACCAGAAAGACTTATAGGACAAAATAACACCTACATTAATACCTGAAAAGGAGAAAAAGCAATGTCCTTAGAAATACTTTTGGGAATTTCATTTATCCATGATGGTGTAAGTAATGAATTCTGCATGGCAGGTACTCAATAATACAGGATAAGGCAGGTACTGTCCCTTTCTTTGGTGGGACTTTGGAAGAATGGAGAGGAAGGAGGGGCAGGAGGAGAGGAAAAGGTCAAGAGTAGGCCTAAGTGTAACTAATAAGACCAAAGCAAGATGAATCAATGAATAAAATGAACTCTGGTTTTGACATACTTAGCTCAAACCTGGAATTCAACACGTACCAGCTATGTGATCTTGAGCAGGTACCTGACTCTCTTAAGTCTCAACTTCCTTATCTGTAACCAACAATGACTAATTCAAAGAGATACTGTGGAGCTAAAATGCATAATACATATTTTGTTTATCTGGCTAGCTGACTAGTTTCCCTACTAGATGTTAGGCTTTAAAGGACAGAGACTATGAATAACATCTTATGCACCACTGCCTAGCAAAATGCTTGGCATATAGCAGATATTCACTACCATTAAATATTCAGTATGAGAGTTTGAACTACAAAAGTACTATGACCTCAGCACAGCATTATAATTAGGTTTGATTACATGCTGAAGAGATCAAAGACTACTGACTGGTTTGTTATTTCACTGTAAAACACTAAAAGTTTTATTAATTATAAGGGCGAGAGAGTTCTCCAAATCTGAACAAAATCAAACATTTAGAAAAGCATGCCCTTGGAGATAAAATCTATACTTTAAGGAGGAAAATAAAATCTTTTCCTCTCTCTAAAGAAGTGTTTTCAACAAAGGGTGATTTGCCCCCCAAAGGACCTGCATCAAAGTCTGGAGACATTTTTGGCTGTCTTAACTGAAAATCTAGTAGGGAGACTCCAAGAATACCGCCAAATATCCTAGAATGCACAGGACAGTTTTCACAGTAAAGAATTATTTGGTTCAAAGTGTCAATAGTGTTGAGGTTGAGTGGGGAGGGGTTGGAGTTGGAACAGTAGAAAGATAGGCAAAGATATAAGACTTCCTAAACACTTATTAGTAGGTTAGGTTTAATATTATCAGAGTTCATGTCCATTATTGCCACTTATTCTTTTTTTTTTTAAATGAAGCTGTAATTTTTAAAGAGAAGCTTAGATTTGCTTTTTCTCAAATATGTCCTAGATAGAGAATGATCTTTCTGAAAATTATTTTAGGTCAATGAAAATATATGAAAACTTTTAATAGCTCAGGGGAAAAAAAGGCATTTTAAATACTTAATTTCAAGACTTGCAAATGAAGTTTTAATACTTATCAGGGTAAGAATGCACAGCCATATCTAGCTATAAGGAGAAAAGATACATGTGACTTACCTTCCCTACTATTTTATCAGTATGTTAATTTTGAAAGTACAAAGCAGATTTAAACAATGTATTTATTTGTTCATATATCATGGAAGGAACATGTGGCACTTTGCCATTTCACTGCCTTTTCTTTGTTACTCTTCTATTTCTTTAATAGTGATCATTACCTCTACATTGCTTCTGATCTACGTTTTACAGCACATGTGCGTTAATAATCTACTAAAACTTGTGAGGCAGTACTACATCTGGTAATGATGTAATGAAATCTGATAGTAGTAAAAATTTAAACACTGGTTACTATCAGAAATGGAATCATCAGGTCGAAGTAGATCTAGATGGTAACAGATCACAAATAGTTCGTGTTATTAAAATTTTTCTTGCATAAATCAATCTTTGGCTTCCGATCTGAGAAAAGTAGTATCATCAAAATAATTTTAGAATTAAATTAATAGTTTTTGAAAGTGGCCTAATAAGAAATGCAATTCATGTAAAGCTACTGCAAGAGCTTTCTGAGTAATAATTTGAGAGACTGTGAAGAGCAGAAAGGTACTCTTATGGGAAAAAAGTCCACCTTATTGGAAGAAATCTTTGGGTTTCCTTATTTCTGTATTATTAGAAAAAAAATCTTATTTTACATTAGAATTAAAGAGTAGGTCCATAATTTTGTCATATATGCAAATATTGGGTTGGCAAAAAAATTCGTACAGGTTTTCTGGTAAGATAGTATGGAAAAACCTGAATGAACTTTTTGGCTAACCCAGTACTTTGAGTCTGAAAAGTATAATGAATTCCTTAACCATCTAATAAAAGCATTTTTTTGACAATCCAATTTCATACAGTAGGCAAATTCAATAGCTCCAGTCCTTCAAAAAGAGAGTTTCAGATTCATTTAAGCTGATACGTTACATTTGAAAGTCTGGATAATCATTTGTGAATGTTCTGTTTATCCACATAACAATTTACAAAGTGATCATACCTCTTCAATACCAGCTATATTATTCACAGCCAGTTTTTTGAGAGAACTCTGAAGTTTTTTGTCATCAGCTGTAGCTGTTCTATGTACCACCTTCTTCTTTCTACGAGCTGTACCCTGAAAGATACCCAAACAAAAGTGTTAGCATGCCATGCATTTGATAACTGTAATCACTTGTCTTCCTCTCCATAATATTCTTCCTAAAACTCACAGAAAAAACTGCAGACTTAATAGTAATGGTTAATTAGACTTCTCATAGTCACAGAGTTGTGACTGTCAGCCTAACTCAGATTTTTGAAGGTTAGTTTCGAGCCAATTATTCTTATTCTTTCCAATATCTAGCCTGTGTCATTTTAATACATTGTTTCAAAAGTTTTCTAACAAAAAATAATTTTTTAACTTGAAAATAACCTGAAGTGCGCTTTACTTCAAATTTCCAACAAATAAGGAAAAGTTTTTTATACTATCTACCACCCTCTAAAGATATTCTGAAACTTTGGAGATTACGACATAACAGGTAAATGCCTATTATGAGTGTTCTAGAGTCCTAGAACCTAGGAATGAAAAAGATCAAGTTCTTACTTCAAGGAGCATACATTACAATGGGAAGGAAAAGTCAATATATAAACAGATTAGATTATTTAAACAGGATTAGCAACAAGAATATTGGGTGGAGGCAAAGCACTACTTTATTAGAATGCTCAGGGAAGATCCCTCTGAAGAGGTGGCATACAAGCTGAGAATCATGAAAAGATTTAGGGGAAGAGTGATCCAAGAAAAATGAAACAAGAGTCAACCTGTCATTTCTAGACAGAGCAGACCAGTATGACTAGAATAAATAATGGGAAAGGTAAAGGAAAATAAAATCAGAAAGATTGGTAAGGGCCTGCTAATGTGCTATGAGCAGGAACTAGACTTTATATCAACTGCAATAGGAAGCTACTGGAAAGTTTTAAGCATGAGAATGGTTTGGATCTGATTTATGATTCTAAAAGATGACTGAGGTTGCTGTGGAAAATGAACTATAATGAGATCAATCAGGAAGCTACTGTAGAAGTCCTGACAAGAGATGAGGGCTGTGGCAGTGGAGATAAGGAGAGCTAAGATGGTCAGAAGAACCAAAAGGATTTGCTGATGGACTAAATATGGGATATGAGGGAAAAAAGGAATCTAGAATGATGTTTAGAATTTTGACCTGAGCAAATGAAAATTATACTATTTACCGAGATAGGAAAACTTCATTTCTAAATGGATATTTTGAAACTCTAAGTAATTTTTTCCATTGAAAAACTATTTAAGACAATGAATTAAACTCCTAAGCCAATTTAAATAAATGTAACCTAAAGCAGAGCTGAAGCACTACAAACAGTAGCCTGTATCTCGAAAGCTAAATCTTTCTGAGACTTGCCAAGAGTAAAAAGAAAGGAAAGGAGATTTTAATCTCTGGGTAGCTTCTGTAGTATTACTCAGGAAATCAGCCTTATAAAGGGTAGGCAGGAGACTTAGTCTTAGAAACTCCGGTGGGAGTGAAAGAGAGCCCCGTGAGTAGAAGCAGAGGTTGTAATGAAATCTAGTTAAAGGATGGACTAAGAGAGACTATTAAGATAGATGGCCATTAATTTGTCAAGTGTTCCTGATTCAACTGCTTGCTGGTTACAACTCAAATGATCCTTAAAATCAACTTGTCTAGAAGCTCATCAGTCCACCAAACTATTCTTCCTATACTTCCTAATTTTCGTAGCTCTAAAACCAGAAATTTGGAGGCCATCCTAGACTCCTTTCTCACCTCTGTCCCCCACATCATTAAGTTGTGTCATATACAAACCCTAAATTTGTGTCCCACATACTACTACAAGGTGTAGCTTCTCCTCTGTGCCAAACTTGTTTTTTCATTTTCCACAATGCCAGCAGCTATCTTTTAAAATCACTGTTACTGTTTTTTCTTCAATTCTTCAGTAATTGACCTTGCATATGGGATAAAATCCTAATCTCCTTAGTATGACAAACAAAACTATGATCTGACTCTAAACTCTGAAAGTGAAAAGTGAAAGTGAAGTTGCTCAGTCTTGTCCGACTCTTTGCGACCCCGTGGACTGTAGCCCACCAGGCTCCTCCATCCACGGGATTCTCCAGGCAAGAATACTTGAGTGGGTTGCCATTTCCTTCTCCAGGGGATCTTCCCGACCCAGGGATCGAACCCAGGTCTCCCGCATTGGAGGCAGACGCTTTAACCTCTGAGCCACCAGTAGTAACAAATCAAAGCAAGCCATTCCACTAAGCATCATGCCATCCACTAAGCATCTTGGCATCCCATAAGCCTTTGCATGTGTGAGAATGACAATCTCACCCTTCACCCTATCTACTTGTTCTCATACCTGTTGTTTATTCTTCAAATCTCTGCTCAGTGATGACTTCCTTGACTCACGTGCACCTTATACTTCATTTTAATATTTACTATTCTATAGTGTAATTGTGAGTGCATCTCCCTTCCAAGCTGAACTGTGTCAAGAGCAGGAAACTTTGACTTATTTATCTACTGTATGCTTGGCACATTAGCAGTTGCTCAATAAACTAGCTGAATGACTGTGCCAACCTTCTGGCTTAAAAAATACTACAGTGAAGTGCTCTATCAAGCTCTTCAAGGTATATTCCCTGTTTCTTGAATATTCCTAACTTTTGCACTGATATATTACATTACTTGCTGCTACAATGTGACTAGTACTTTGGTTACATGAATTTGTTACTATGAGTCTGGAGTCAGATAACTGTATTACTAGGAAAGAAGGCTTGCCTAGAAAATCTCGTGGACGGAGAAGCCTGGTAGGCTGCAGTCCATGGGGTTGCTAAGAGTCAGACACAACTGAGCGGCTTCCCTTTCACTTTCCACTTTCATGCACGGGAGAAGGAAATGGCAACCCACTCCAGTGTTCTTGCCTGCAGAATCCCAGGGACGGGGGAGCCTGATGGGCTGCCATCTATGGGGTCACACAGAGTAGGACACGACTGAAGCGACTTAGCAGGAAAGAAGAAGAAAGTATTAATACTAGTTGTTTCTTCCCTTCCCCCTCTCCTTTTCCTATCCCCAGGAGCTATAGTTATTATCAAAGTAAATGACACAGTGGGGCTGCTACATATTGTCCCACCTATCCCCTCCCTAGGTCTGAGGTAAACACTATTCTTGCTTTTCCTTTGACAAAAATTGTATTGAGCAGAGATAAAGGTAGAATATTCTCCTTGAACCCAGGGTTGGAACTAAAGGGAATCAAAGATTTTCAGTGATCAGAACTAACTCTCCCTTAAGTTTCAAAGGACATGGAATAAGAATGCTCACGTTCACATTCACCAACACAGAAAAACAAGTAGGAATTTGGGAAGAAAACCTAGCAATGAACAAATGTACCATCAGCTTTTGCATCTCCCATTGTAAACCTAACTGAAGCAGTAGGGGTATCCAGTCAAGATAAGGTAACCTCAGTATCCAGGAATATCTGAGGGTGGGTCTAACATAATAACAGCTGTCTTTTAATAAGTGTCTAGTCTATGCCAGACACTGTTTGAGGTGCTTTATAAGTATTACTCTAATATTTAGAAGCATCTTATGTAGGATCATTTTTATTTTACAGATGCAAAAATGGAAGTTTAACAAGACTGAATAACTTGTTCATATCATTTAACCACCAGAATGTTAAAAGATCTCAAAGGTGGCTATTTCAATTGCACCCATCAGAGAGATATCTTCTAATTACCTATTTTAGATCTAGACAAGTTATTTTCAAATTGGAATGTGGTTTAATACTGATTAATTAAAAAAATTCTAGATCTTCAATGACCACAAATCCAAAATAATAATACTATCTGGTAATAACACATTCTCCTATCAATTTTTCTTATGCCACACTCACCTTGCCCCCTATCCGGACCTGAGCCTGAAGTTTGGCTAACTTTTCTTGATTCATGCTGTTGGTAAATCTAGGGGGGGAAAAATAAATTTGTTAAAGTCACTGTTTTATTTACCAAAACAAAATAACTGTTTATACAACAGTACCTACTGGTTCATTGAACCTGTAATATGCACCACCACCATGATAATATTGTCTATATTTTTTTAAATATTAATCACTTTTTCTAGCTTCATAAGTCAGACAGCAAAAGAACAAAAATTAAGTAATACCAAGAGGGAGCTGTATATACGAACAGAAAATAGAACTGAGATTTAAAGTTACTTATTTGAAGATCCCTCCTTAAAAGTGTAATTCGGTACTTTGGTACTCAATAAAACCTAACCAATTCTAAAATCTCTGTAGGTACACCAGTTTCTTCCCCAAAGATTTTTACAGAATAGAGCTGTTAGCAAATTACCACAACTTTTTCTCTCAAATCATATTCTGTATAATTTTTTTAAATCATAGATAAAGACAAAAGAAAGAAAAATCTGGACAAAGAAAAAAATTCAGTAGTCTCTCTAGCTGTCAAGATATGAGGCAGTCATGGCATCCTATATTCCAGGTTAGTTGGTATGTTAATAACAGGAAAAGAGAACCAGATTTTCAGACATTCAGTGCTTCTGCAGCACTTTCCACAGAGTTCATTCAACACCTTGCACTAACATAGTATGTCATAACTGTCAAGATAGTCTTGCACATAAGGAAAAATGCCTTCTTGCACAATTTGACAAAAACCTCTCTCTGCTACATTAATATGAAATTTTGCACGGAAGAGGAGAATCTTAAAAGTAAACTTTTAAAGGCTAATCTTGATTTTGAAAACTCTAAGTTCATTATAAAGTCAAGAATCCTAGTCTGGTCAGCCCTTTCCTACTAAGGAAAAAAAAGTTCTTCAGTTTATAATGGGTCAAAACATTCCACACTATATAAACAAATAAAAACCAATGTTAGAAGTCTTATTTTACTTGTTCTTAGATCAACAGATCACTATTGAGATACAGCAGAGGGAATAAAGGGTAAGGCTGTCAAAACTTTTTGGTTGATTCTCTAAACTCCTTATAAACATCATCCAGATGAAAAAAGATATTGTTTTCTTCATTTCAGAGATGAAAGAATCAAAGATTATATAAGTACTAATCATTCTGTATTCTGACATTGTACTTAAGATACAAACCTGTGTATCTCTCTGCTTTAAGGGCAAAGTCCAGTTCCTAAATAACATTTAGAATTTACAGTTCTTCAATCTTTACTCATCACTGTATCACAATGCTCAAGCAGCTAAAAAAATTCTTTTATAGGAGTAAGTGTGAATAGAGTACAAAATCAAAAGGCTTAAGTGTGTGGCAATCTCAACTTAAATCTGACACTGACACGCAAATCTGACACTGACTTAAATCTGCTGATGTAAATCCCAATCTCTACAGTCAGTTTCTATAAAAAAGGACCAAAATTCACTGTTCTCAAAGTAATGTGGCCATGAAGGTGTAGTGAACTAACAAAGAGCCTAAGGAACTTTTTATTAAAAAGGGGGCTAAGTGAAAATATTAGAACCAGATACAAGATAAACTTTTGGGGGCTTTTCTGCATTTTGAAGTAACAATCCCCAAGAGAAGAGATGGAAGAGATGGAAGTCAAAATAGAGCCTTGATCTGTTTGAAACAAAGCCAGAACAAAATTAACTCTTTAAATCAATGTGCAAACAAAAACAGATTCCATTCCAGGTAATAAGTATAATCAAAAACTTGTTCTTAAGGAGTACCTCAGAGAAAAAGCATTTTAGGGAGGCTGGAAGTTCAAAGTTGGAAGCGGAAGAAGGAAAGTGGTTCTTTGTCTACTACCAGGTTGGGGTGCACGGAATTCAAGTAAGAAAGTGGACTGGATTCAGTTCATGAGAGAAGAGATGTCAAGCTCAGAATCTGGAATAGATCTCAAAGATCACCTGCTTTAACTCCCTGTTCCTCAATCAACCTTTCTTTTTATTGTACCTGTTAGTTCTGTCCTGTATAGGATGCCACCTCAAATACTTGAAAGCAGCAGCAGGGTTTAAATCAGAAATACACAAAACAGCTCACATCCCTTCCAATTTAACACATTTGGAAATAAGGGCCCTCCTAGGCCCAGAAGGAAGAAGTAACTTCTTAAGGCCACGATTAGTGAGTTCTTCCTTGGGGATCCTAGGATCTTTTAGTCTTTTCCTCAAGGATTCAAGAAACGGTGCAAATAATGAGGTTATAGCCAACATTTACTGAGTGCCTAAATTTTAAGCATTATAGTAGGAACTTACACATACCTCATTTTTACACAGAGATAAAATAAATTCAATCTTTAATCGTGACTTTTTATTATGTGGCCTCTAAGAGAGGCACAGGCTTTGGAATCAGAAGGATCAAGGTTCTACTAGCTAGGGCTTCAGAAATATATTTTACTTCTCTGAACTTGTATTCCTTCCGTATTAGAAAATGTGTAACACCACAAACTTCACAGTATTTTTTGTTTTCAGAGGTAAAGATTACGTTATCAAGCACAGGGATATTCACAGCAGATATTCAAAAACTGGTAACTATTGTTACCACTCAAGGGACAGAGCTGGTACAGTGAAAGACCGTGGGAACGGAAGTTGAAACCGCCATTCACTAGATGTGTAACACTGCCTGTCGGTTAATCATCAACTTCCTGACAGCCTACTATGCACCAGGCAGTGTGACAGGGCTAGAATGATGGGCAAGGCAATGTTTCAGCGAGGGTGGCAGCCTTGTAAACAAATCCTGCCATTACAAGGTGAAGAGCAATGCAACGGAATACGGTCTCCAGAGCCTGGGGGCGGGGCTTGCTAGCCTCAGTTTCCTTAGCTGTCGAGTGGGAGGATCAAATGAGGTGACCGCAGATAGGTAGTATAAAGCTCACAGCGTTATTGTTGTGAATAATGAGGAGTAACAAAACAGAGGCGAGGGACCACCTGCCTCCTGGGACTTGATCTGGGCGGCAACAGCGCTGGCCCGCTCGCCCCCAAGGAAAGCGGTGGTGCTGGGGACCTTCCCTCAGGTGCAGACCCCCAGCTGCGCCGCCGGTAACCGACAGGCCAAGCCAGCCGCTTCCGCCCCCACTCGGCGCGCCACGGCGGAAGTGGCAGCCCAAGCGGTTGGCGGGTGTCGGCAGAAGAGGGCGGGGGGAGACGGTGCGCAGCGGCCTATGGCCGTGGAGTGGCGGGACCGCCGGGGGTCTCACCTGAAGCAGGGAGGGTCCTCCAACACCAGCACGCGGCAAGAGCAAGATGGCTCCCTCAGTCGAGACAGAGAAAGACGAAGGCGGCCGCGGCGGCGGGAGTGGGACCCACGTGACACATCCTGCCCCGCCTCTCTCTCACCAGAGCAGCCTATCCTGGGATCGCATATACGAACTACAAAGGCCAAGCCGCTCTGCGCCTCCCAATAGAAAAACGGCAGGTGCAGTGGCCGCGCTGCATTCTGGAGCTTGCAGTCCCCCTGGAGTTCCATTGTGTCCGTGCCTGCAATTTGTAGGGAGTCTGATAAAGGGGAGGTGTGTATTTTTGTTCAGGTTTGTCCTTTTGCTAGTTGTCTTTCACTGGGCATTAAGTACGCACGCGCACTGCCAAACTTAACTAGTGCGATCTCACTAGTGTGGGGACTCAATTAGCCTCCATTCCGGAGGAGAGACGGGAAATTTTGACCTGTTTGCTATGCATCCGAGAGGAAAACTGAGAAATAACCCAGTTTAAAAATAACAAAAACAAGTAGATTTAAGAAGCAGCTTTGCACTTCTAAGTACCTGCAGTGAATTATGACCTGGTGCCCTGAAGAGCTAGGTCAGTTTTGCAATGAGAGATTCCAAGTTTGGTTTTCTCGGAGCTTGCGTCAGTTGGTTGCATCATTCCTGAGATGAAGAATTTAGGTTAAAAGGGAAAATAAAGTCCAGTGCTTCTTCTCTAGCAGGAAGGGGCATTCTTGCAGGCACGAGACCATGCACCGCAAAACAGATTTGGCAGACCTGTGCCAGACCCGAGCAGTAACCTGAGAATGAAATCCGGTTGTCTGCCCTTTTTTTTTTTTTTTTGCGGTGGGGAAAGGGGGACCCGGAGCCAATGGGCAACCGGCCCACTGTTGGGAGCCGCTGACTTCACCGATCAGTAATTTGCGTAGTGAATATTAAGTGCAGTGGTTCTTGAGGGGGAGGGGCTAGCTTGCTGGGGGACGCAACCAGCAACGGTTCTCCCGAGACTCCTCCCCACCCCCACTATCTCGGCCCATCTTTTCTTTCTCGGCCCTCGGACTAAACGTCCAGAACCCGGGGTGAAGCAAATAGCGCCCCAAAGCAACTCCCGCAACCTTCTACGTGATCTTCACCTTTAAACTCTCACTCCGTCCGAAACCGGACCTCGGAGGCGCCACCCACATCCGTCTAACATCACTTCCTTCAGGGTTAGGAGGAAAAAAAAAAAAAAAATCTGGGAACGCAAGCGGCTGGGCTGATCCGCGCTTGGGAAACCGCACGGACCTTCTAGGACTTCGTCGGCCCTACGTCTGCTCAGCCCAGTGGCTCCGCGCATCTACCACCATGGAGCTATGGCCTCGTCTCGGGGCCACCTGTTTGCTGGGCTTCAGTTTCCTGCTCCTCGTCACCTCTTCTGAAGGACCTAATGGGCTTGGAAAGGGTCAGACTGCATTCTTTTCTTAATCTTTACTTATCCTGGGCCCTAGCCCAGTACAGCCCTCTTCTTGTCCTAACACGGTTGCCTACCCGTTCTATCTCTTTGGCCACGCTAGATTTCTTTGTATCCTCTCCACCTGCTCCTGGAGTTTGGGGTAAGGAGTAGTGGTCTGGGGAATGTTGAGATGGGGAAGTTTTAGTTGAGGCCTCCCTAAATTCTTGGGTTGGGATAAGAAATGGCCTTTATATTTCGAAAAACATGGTAGGTCCTCAGGTAGGTCCTCAGGCACTGTTACCTTCCCTCCTGGGAGAAATAGGACCTTTGGGGACCTGCGTATTTAGACCTTTGCCCTGGGTCTGAAGATTTCCCTCCTCACCTCTTCCCTGAAGAGCTAGGTTACTGCCTCCTTACCTTGTAGGGAACAGCACCTGCATCCCAGGGAGCAGTGACTGATGCCAAAGGAAGGGCTGGATGAAGGGTCGCAGGTCTGATGTTAGACGGTCCTCAACCGTTGTCCTTGGTGTGGTTCAGTCAGTGTGTCTGAGAAACTGATTTTTTTTGAAGGGTGAGGGGACAGTCGTTATGAATGGAGAACAAGAGATGTGACCCCCCTACTCCATCCATCCCATTGTCTACATCTTTATTGGAACTCAGGGTTTATGCTTTTTCTAGGTGGTTGTGTGGTAGTGTGTATTTCCTTTCTCTTCCTTTTTTCTTTTGTTTCGTTTTTGTACTGACCTTACTGTATGAAATGTCTTTACTACAGCCCTGCTGTTCTAAATTGTGTTTTATCCTCCCTATTTGCACATTTATTGGTGGGTAATGAGATTGGGTGGACATTCAGTGCACCTGAATGCAGTCATTCCTTCATCCAGTAAATAATTTTTGATTACCTACCATATTCCAGGCATGATCCTAGGCACCAGGGATATAGGAGTGGACAGGACACACAAAGTTCCTGCTCTCATGAAGCTTGTGTTCAATTCCGAGAGACAGAGAGTTAGGTACATGAACAAATTAATAGACAAGATAATTTCAGCTAGGGATGAGTTCTGGGAAGAAAATGAAACTGATGGAGTAGAAAGACTGAGAAAGGATGAGGGAGCTGACATTACTTGAGCTAGGAAGATCAGGGGAGGCTTCTCTGTGAAGGTGATATGTGGGTTTCCATCTCAGTGATGAAACCACAGGGAACTGTTGGGCCAAAATGTTTTATGTACTGACAGTCCCATTTTAAAGCAGATTACTGTAAAATTCGTGTAAAATTATGAATACTGAAGGAGACATTAGCGTGTAGTATTAGGAGTGGGTTTAGATTTGAGTTTTAATTTACTCTGCCACAAACCAGTTGAGAGACCTAGCTGCTGCTAAGTCGCTAAGTCACTTCAGTTGTGTCCAACTCTGTGCGACCCTATAGATGGCAGCCCAGCAGGCTCCCCTGTCCCTGGGATCCTCTAGGTAAGAATATTGGAGTGGCTTGCCATTTCCTTCTCCAGTGCATGAAAGTGAAAAGTCAAAGTGAAGTCGCTCAGTTGTGTCCAACTCCTAGCGACCCCATGGACTGCAGCCTACCAGGCTTCTCTGTCCATGGGATTTGCCAGGCAAGAATACTGGAGTGGGTTGCCATTGCCTTCTGAGAGACCTAGGACAAGTTGCCAAAACTTCTTAAAGCTCAATTCCTCATGTGCCAAAGGGGCATAATAACAGCTATCTCACACATGCAACAAATAATTACCCAGTTATTATTCCAGTTAACTGTGTTAGGTGTAGGCAATACCTTGGAGTCACATATTCAGCATTCTTTGTTAGGTGTTAAGCTCCATGTGGTTGATCCATTTACCATTGCTGCATAATAAACCACCCCAAATTAAGTGGTGGAAAGAAATCATTCTATTATGCTCACGATTCTGTGGGCCAGAAAGTCAAACAGGGCACAGTGTATCCCTCGTGTATCCCTTGGTTCCGAGTCTGGGGCTTCAGCTGAGCTGGTTACTTCCCCATGTGCTTTGTCTTCGTGGGCTAGTGTGAGCTTCCTCACCGTATGACAGCTGGATTCCAGGAGTGAGCACCCTAAGAGAACAAGGTGAAAATACATGGCATTTTTGTCATCTAGCCGTAAAAGTCACATAGCATCACTTCCAGTGTACTCCGTGGGCCTGTTCAAGGGGAAGGGACATTAACTACCTCCTTTCCATCCCCCACAGGAGGAATGTTGGGTCACATTGTAAAAAGAGCTTGTGGAATGGGAGATATTACTGCAATCATCTTTGGAAAGTATGGTCTACCCTAGTAAGTTAGGACTGTTTCTGTCTTATTCATGCTCAGGAATATTTGTTGAAAGAAGAAATGAATGGTACACATGATTGTTGGGATCCCTGTCTTTTTTCAGCTCATGGTCTGAAGACTATCAGCACAAATAAGCAGGCAATTACATGGCACTGTGATATGTACTGTCAGCAGGGGAATGGCAGGTAACTGTAGGAGCACATAGAAGGGCAGCTTGGTGGGGAAGGGGCTGTGAGGATTAAATGAACAAACGAAAGGCACTTAGTATTGTGTTACAAACTTAGAAAGTATTTATTTAATGCTTTTTACTGTATTTACCCAAGGAAAAATATTGACTTGTTCCTGAAAGAAATTAATAAGGTATCAAACTTTTTTTTTTTGTATCTCCTGGGTATGGATTCTTGGAAAACAGATTATAGTTCACCCACCCCACCTCCCAGAAAAGTCCTACCCGGAGCAGTGATAAGTAAGATTTCTTCCCAGAAGTTTAAGTAGATTTGACAAGAGGAAGTACAGTGATGTGGTGTGAACACTGGATAGAAATCAGGAGGCCTGAGTTTTAATCCTGGTCAGCCAGCTCTTGGCTTCCCTGGGGATCATTTATTAAATGAGAAAGTTGGAGTAGAAATGATTCCTAAGAGTCCTTCCAGCTCTAATATCTTAGAGTTCTAAAATCTTCTCTGTGTGCTCAACATTTGGAATGTACCACCTGTGGGAAGAAGTGTAGTGATTAACATTTACTGTACATTTTGCTATATTCCAGGAACCGTTCTGTGTATTTTTCATGTATTGACTGGTTAAATCCTCATGATAACCCACTGAGGTAGATAAGGAATGTAATCATCATCCCCATTACACAGATGAAGAGCCTAAAATGGGATGCAGGGGTCACATAGCTAGTAAGTGGACCAGCTGAGATGGAGATGCTATAGCTTTTGTCCTCAACAGTACACCTCGCCTGCTCTGAGTGTAGAGACTCCTTTGAAGGAGAAAAGGGAAAGTTATCAATGGGGGCGGTTCATGCACTCTCCTGCCTGAAACAGAAATGGATGACTTTGTCAAGTCTCTGAAATAACCATTTGGCATTGACACATATGGGGTGTTTACCTTCCATACTGTATCCTATTCACATTCACAACAAGCCTAAGAGACAGATATTTTTGTTAGTCATATTTCACATACATGAAAACAGCAAGTGGCTGAATTAGGACTTGTTTGATGCATACAGACTTTATTTAGCCGTGGTGTTATTCTACCTCTCAGGTACAGTGTTCCCTGTTTCAGAGGCTTGGCTGCCATTTCCGACACTTAACCTTTTGTTCTGTCAGCTGGGAGAGGGTGGGTAATACTTTTCTGATGTCCTTACCTTACCCTCAGGAAACCAGTTTTTAGCCTGAAGGGCTTGGGAATTCTGATGTAAATCCTGTGTTTGGAAACAGTCACTTTCTTTCCTCCCCCACCTTTTAAATTAATGTGTTAGGGAAGGAGCTGCTAATGTGGGAACTTTCAGCTCACTCTGCAGATAACTGGCATAAATAAAGTGGCTGTGCAGGTGATACTTGAGGAAGTTGCACTGTCTTCAGATGTTCCATGTTGGCATGGGTATGAGTGTGGGTGGTGTAGGGAGTAGGTAGCAACAAGGTAAGCACTGTGCCTTTTCAAGTTTTCAAGTTATTTTTGAAGGGAAACATAAGGACCCAGGTTTTCCAGACCTGAAGTCTGTGTTTTCCTTCTGCTTTGGGAAAGCCACTTATTTATTCATTTATTCATGTTTATCTTTGCAGGAGAGTTAATGAGGTATGGTGAGTAAACTACAGACTCTGGAACTCCACCATGTAGGTTCTAATCCCAGCTTTGGCATTTACTAGCAAGCTATTTAACTTTACCTTCCTTGTCTATAAAATGAAAACAGTTGCATTTCTACCTCATAAGTGTAAGGATTAAATAATTTAATACATGTAAAAGCATGAAAAACAATGCCAGGCATATAGTAAATGCCATATAAGTGTTAGTCATTACTAATATTATTATATTATCATAATCAGGGCTTCCCTATTAGCTCAGAAGGTAAGGAATTGACCTGCAATGCGGGAGACCTGGGCTCAATTCCTTCGTCGGGAAGATCCCCTGGAAAAGGGAATGCCTACCCACTCCAGAATTCTTGCCTGAGAATTCCATGGACAGAGGAGCCTGCCAGGCTACAGTCCATGGGGCCACAAAGAGTTGGAATCAACTGAGGAGCTAACACACAACACATTATCATCATTATTCCATAGAGTAAGCACTCAAAACATCATGGTGGTGATTATTACTTATGAAAAATTCCAATTTACCTTTTAATATGAATTTTCAAAGAAATTTTTTACACATAGTGAACTGTTTCAAATTACACCTCTAGAATTACTCTTGGAAACAATGCACTAAGGGAGCCAGGGAAGTGTTGGGCTCTGGGAAAGCATTTTAATTAGGAATCAGACTAAATTTTGGTTGTGGCTTCCTTTGTGGTCTCTGGTAGCCTCTTCCCTTTTCCAGGCCTTTGTAATGTGAGAGGATTGGACTGATCTGCAACTTTGTGCTGTCCAGTGAAGTAGTGATAGGCTCTTACCACTCAAATTTTAAATTAATTAAAATTAAACTTTAAAAATCCAGCTTCTGTGTTGCATTAGCCATGTTTCAGGTACTCAACAGTTTGTAGCTACCATATTGAACAGTGCAGATATAGAAATTTCCGTCATTGGAGAAAGATCAGTTAAACAGCACTGCCCTGGGTTTAATCACTAAGTTGTGTCCAACTCTTGCAAGCCCATAGACTGCAGCATGCCAGGCTCCTCTGTCCATGGAATTCTCCAGGCAGGAATACTGAAGTGGGTTGCCATTTCCTTCTCCAGGGGCCTTCCAGACCCAGGGATTGAACTCGGGTCTCCTGCATGGCAGGCAGATTGTTCACTATCTGAGCCTCCAGGGAAGCCCCACTGCCCTAGGGTCTCTCTTAGCTATAACCTGTGACTGTAGGCTTTGTCAGCTAGCTTCTGAGTAGTCCATGTTTATGGAGAAATTTTATTTTGCTTGATAGTAATCTAGCTTGCCTAATTTTGTTTTGCCTGAAGTCTGTCTGGGATATAGTTTTCAATCATTTTACTTTTGACTTTTACAAGTCCTTCTGTTTTAGGTGCTTTTGTAAACATCATAGAGGATTTTTTTTTTTAAACTAAAATCTGACAGTTTCTTACTTTACCTTTACCTGGCAAGTTTTGTTCACTTATATTTGTAGTAATTATTGACATAGCTGGTCTTATTTCTCTCATCCAATTTTCTATCGCTACTGTTTTTTTCTGTTCTTTTCTCACTTTCTTTGGGGGTTTAATATTTGCTGATTCTTGTATTGCTTTATTGCCTTTATTTAATTTGGAAGTTGGCACCCTTCTTTTCTTTTAGTGGTTACTTCTGGAATTTTACTCACATATTTAACAACAAAATCTACCATTAATATCTTAACCCCCCCCCCCCAATAGTTAGTGGGCCTTAGAGCATTCTAATTTCAATCACTTCCTCTTTCTTTATAAGCTATGTTGTCCAATACTTTAGTTCTCTCTCTCTTTTTTTTTAACTATAAATTGAGCATTAAAATTTTTATACAAATGTATTTGGATATATCCACATGTTTACCAGTTAATTTGCTCACTGTTCCTTGTAGTTAGGCTTTATTCTGGAATCACTTCTTTGCTGAAACTTGCCCTTTAGTATCCTTTTAGTTTCTCTGGTTCTCTCCTAGAGGACGATCTCATATTTACCTTTGTCTCTTCAAAAGTAGTACTTTCTCCACAATCCTTGCCAGTCACCATGCTTCCTATTTAACAGAAGGTTGAAGGACTTGGAAGAGATCTGTCAAAAATTGTCATCTTGATTTTACTGATTTTACCCACCTTCTAGTACCAGTGTCCATATGTTCTTCCTTTTCTGTCTTTACTAGATAAACTGTCAGTGCTCCTAGCAAAGGCTAGTCCCTTCACCTGAGTAGGAAATCCCATTTCCTTTCATCTACTCAATATTTTTGACTCTCCCTTTTAGTCCTGTATCCTCAATTTTCCTGCCTTTATTATATCATTTCTATCAGCTTTCAACATCCTATCCTTTCCTCCATATTGAATACAAACCCTTCATGGACTCACAGCACCCTCTAGCAATTGCCCCTGCACTGCAAAATTCTTTGAGAGAGTTGTGTGTGCTTGTTCCCTAATTCTTCCCCTGGGCTGTCTTGATCTTGCTCTAATCATCTTTTCATTCTCACTCCTACTGAAACTGGGCTTGTCAACCTCTGCATTGTTCAGTTCAGTTCAGTCTCTTAGTCGTGTCTGACTCTTTGCGACCCCATGAATTGCAGCACGCCAGGCCTCCCTGTCCATCACCAACTCCCGGAGTTCACTCAGACTCACGTCCATCGAGTTGGTGATGCCATCCAGCCATCTCATCCTCTGTCGTCCCCTTCTCCTCCTGCCCCCAATCCCTCCCAGCATCAGAGTCTTTTCCAATGAGTCAACTCTTTGCATGAGGTGGCCAAAGTACTGGAGTTTCAGCTTTAGCATTGTTCTCCACTTGCTAAATCCCGAAGTTTCTGATTTAATAGGAGTACTGGAGTCAGTGGATCATTCTTCCTTCTTGAAACATCCTGGAAACACTTCTGGAATCCCATGTGCTGCTGGTGCCTGTTCTTTGTCACCAGCTGGTCTTTGGTTGCTTCTTTATCTCCCTTATCTAGTAGTGCTCCCGGGTTCCTGAACTCCCTCTTTATCTACACTCACTCCCTTGGTGATCCTGTTCACTCTTAAGCTTTAAATAACATCTGCATGCTGATAACTGTCCCTTGAATTCCAGCCTCAGATATTTAGTTGCTTATTCAGCATCTCTGTTTTGATGTCTAGTGAAGTGAAAGTGAAGTCACTCAGTCCTATCAGACTCTTTGCGAACCCATATATTGTAGCCCACCAGGCTCCTCTGTCCATGGGATGTTCCAGGCAGTAGTACTGGAGTCGGAGAAGGCAATGGCACCCCACTCCAGTACTCTTGCCTGGAAAATCCCATGGACAGAGGAGCCTGGTGGGCTGCAGTCCATGGGGTCGCTAAGAGTCGGACACAACTGAGCAAGTTCACTTTCACTGTTCACTTTCATGCATTGGAGAAGGAAATGGCAACCCACTCCAGTGTTCTTGCCTGGAGAATCCCAGGGACAGACGAGCCTGGTAGGCTGCTGTCTATGGGGTTGTATAGTCGGACACGATTGAAGCGACTTGGCAGCAGCAGCAGCAGCAGCAGCAGCAGCAGCAGCAGCAGCAGAGTGGATTGCCATTTCCTTCTCCAGGGGATCTTCCCAACCCAGGGCTTGAACCCAGGTCTCCCGCATTGTAGACAGACGCTTTACCACCTGAGCCACCAGGGAAGTAAGCATCTCAAAATGAGTGTATCCATATCCAGGCACTTTAATGTTTCTTTCCAAAACTCACTCTACCTACTCTCTTCCCCATTTCTATTAATGACAACTCCAGTCTAGTTGCTCAGGCCAAAAAACCTTAGAGTCGTCATTAACTTCTCCTACCCTCTATCCAGGACAAGATCCTTTGATTTTACCTTCGAAATATGTCCAGAATCTGATGGCATGTGCTTCCCCTACCATCACAGCTAGTCCAAACCACTGTTATCACATGCCTGAATTATTGCCGTAACCACTTTCCTAGTCTCTTTTGCTTTTGCCTTTTCTGTATTAGTTTACTAGGGCTGCAATAACAAAGTAACACAAGCTGAGTGACTTAAACAACAGAAATTTGTTGTCTCATATTTCTAGAGAGTAGGAGTTTAAAGTCAAGCTTCTGGCAGTATTGGTTCCTCCTGAAGGCTGAGGGAAGATCTGTACCAGGCCTGTTAGAGATGGCTGTGTTCTTCCTGTGTATGTGTCTGTGTCCCCTTTCCCTTCTTTTAATAAAGATAGCAGTCATATTGGATGAGGCCCCATCCTGATGACCTCATTTTAACTGAATTACCTCTGTAAAGACCCTGTTTCCATATTAGGTCACAGTCTGAGGCACTGGGGATTTGAGACACACAGTTCAACACCCACTATAGTAACACCCACTATAATCTGTTTTCAGCACAGAAACCAGAGCAGTCTTGTTAAATTACAAATCACATCATGTTACTACTTTGCTCAAAACCCTCTAAAAGTTTCTAGAAGCCAGAGTCTTTATAGAAGCCTATGAGGTCCTGTATTGCCTGCTCCTTCCCTTGCCTCATTGTCCTTACCTTCTTCTACTTTGAAGGACAGCATTTAGTGCTTTCGAGCAAGGAGTCTGGACCCTAAGTGCAAAGGTTCAGATTCCAAATCTGATACTCATTAGCTGTGTGAACTGGGGAAAGTTATGTAAACTTTTTGCCTCAGTTTTCTCATCTATAAAATGGGGTTAGTGAGTACCTATCTCTAGGGTTGTTATGAGGATCTATATGGGTGAAGTACTTAAAATATTGCTTGGTATGTTAATGGCAAATACATAAGTCTTCAGTCCCAGACACTGTTCTAAATTCTTTGTTGTTGTTGTTATATTCAACCATTTCTTTTAGTTTTTGTATTCCATGTATGAATGAAAACATAATATTTGTCTTTGACTTATTTCACTTAGCTTGATATCCTTCAGGTCTGTCCATATTGGTGCAAATAGCAAAATTTCATATTTCTTATGACTGAGGAGTATTTCATTGTATATATGAATATACACACCATTTTGGGTTTTTTGGCCGCAATATGTGGCTTGTGAATATTAGTTTCCTGACCAGGGATTGAACGTGGGCCACCATGTGTGAAAGTCGCAAGTCCTAACCACTGGACCTCCAGCAGATTTCCCTATGTATACCCATCTTTATCCATTTATCTGTTGATAGATACTTAGGTTATTTTCATATCTTAGCTATTGTAAGTAATGCTGCTGTCAACACTGTTCAGTTCAGTTCAGTCTCTCAGTCGTGTCCGACTCTTTGCGACCCCATGAATTGCAGCACGCCAGGCCTCCCTGTCCATCACCAACTCCCAGAGTTTACTCAGACTCACATCCATCGAGTCGGTGATGCCATCCAGCCATCTCATCCTCTGTCGTCCCCTTCTCCTCCTGCCCCCAATCCCTCCCAGCATCAGAGTCTTTTCCAATGAGTCAACTCTTTGCATGAGGTGGCCAAAGTACTGGAGTTTCAGCTTTAGCATCATTCCTTCCAAAGAAATCCCAGGGCTAATCTCCTTCAGAATGGACTGGTTGGATCTCCTTGCAGTCCAAGGGACTCTCAAGAGTCTTCTCCAGCACCACAGTTCAAAAGCATCAATTCTTCAGCATTCAGCCTTCTTCACAGTCCAACTCTCACATCTATACATGATCACAGGAAAAACCATAGCCTTGCCTAGACGGACCTTAGTCGGCAAAGTAATGTCTCTGCCTTTGAATATATATCTAGGTTGGTCATAACTTTTCTTCCAAGGAGTAAGCGTCTTTTAATTTCATGGCTGCAGTCACCATCTGCAGTGATTTTGGAGCCCCAAAAAAGAAAGTCTGACACTGTTTCCACTGTTTCCCCATCTATTTCCCATGAAGTGATGGGACCGGATGCCATGATCTTAGTTTTCTGAATGTTGAGCTTTAAGCCAACTTTTTCACTCTCCTCCTTCACTTTCATCAAGAGGCTTTTGAGTTCCTATTCACTTTCTGCCATAAGGGTGGTGTCATCTGCATATCTGAGGTTATTGATATTTCTCCTGGCAGTCTTGATTCCAGCTTGTGTTTCTTCCAGTCCAGCGTTTCTCATGATGTACTCTGCATAGAAGTTAAATAAGCAGGGTGACAATATACAGCCTTGACGTACTCCTTTTTCTCTTTGGAACCAGTCTGTTGTTCCATGTCCAGTTCTAACTGTTGCTTCCTGGCCTGCATACAGATGTCTCAAGAGGCAGGTCAGGTGGTCTGGTATTCTCATCTCTTTCAGAATTTTCCAGTTTATTGTGATCCACACAGTCAAAGGCTTTGGCATAGTCAATAAAGCAGAGTGCATGCTAAGTCGCTTCAGTCGTGTCCAACTCTTTGTGACCCCATGTACTGTAGCCCACCAGGCTCCTCTGTCCATGGGATTTCCCAGGCAAGAATACTGGAGTGGGTTGCCACTTCCTCCTCCACAGAATCTTCCTGACCCAGGGAACAAACCTGCGTTTCTTATGTCTCCTACATTGCAGGTGTAGCACTTTACCACTAACTCTACTTGGGAAGCTGCTGTGAACATTGGGGTTTGTGTATCTTTTCAAATTAGTTTTCAGTTTTTTCCAGATGTATACTCTGGAGTGAAATTGCTGAATCACATAGCAGTTCTAGTTTTAGTTTTTTAAGGGATCTCCAAGCTGTTTTCCACAGTGGCTGCACCAATTTATATCCCCACTAACTGTGCAAGGGTTTCCTTTTCTCCACCTATTCTCTAGGACTTCCCTGGTGGCTCAGACGGTAAAGCGTCTGCCTACAATGCGGGAGACCTGGGTTCAATCCCTGGGTCAGGAAGATCTCCTGGAGAAGGAAATGGCAACCCACTCCAGTATTCTTGCCTGGAAAATCCCATAGGTGGAGGAGTCTGGTGGGCTATACAGTTGATGGGGTTGCAAAGAGTTGGACACGACTGAGCAACACTCACTCACCTATTCTCTAATATCTGTTCAGTTCAGTTAGTCGCTCAGTCGTGTGTGACTCTTTGCAACCCCATGAACCACAGCTCACCAGGCCATCACCAACTAACTGTCCATCACCAACTCCTGGAATCCACCCAAACCCATGTCCATTGAGTTGGTGCTGCCATCCAACCATCTCATCCTGTGTTGTCCCCTTCTCCTCCTGCCCTCAATCTTTCCCAGCATCAGGGTCTTTTCAAATGAGGTAGTTCTTCGCATCAGGTGCCCAGAGTATTGGAGTTTTAGCCTCAACATCAGTCCTTCCAATGAACACCCAGGACTGCTCTCCTTTAGGATGGACTGGTTGGATTTCCTTGCAGTCCAGGGGACTCTCAAGAGTCTTCTCCAACATCACAGTTCAAAAGCATCAACTCTTCTGTGCTCAGCTTTCTTGATAGTCCAACTTTCACATCCATACATGACTACTGGAAAAACCATAGCCTTGACTAGACAGACCTTTGTTGGCATAGTAATATCTCTGCTTTTTAATATACTGTCTAGGTTAGTCATAACTTTGCTTCCAATGAGTAAGCATCTTTTAATTTCATGGCTGCAATCACCCTCTGCAGTGATTTTGGAGGCCAGAAAAATTTATTATTTCTTGTCTTTTTCAAGATAGCCATTTTCAAAGGTATGGGGTGATATCTCATTGTAGCTCTGATTTGCATTCTCTTGATTTTGAGTATTTTTTCATATGCCAGTTGATAATTTCTATTGTGTTTTCTTAGCAAAAATATCTGTGTCCACTTTTTAATTGGGTTGTTTGGTTTTTTGATATTGAACTGTATGAGCTATTTATGTATTTTTGGTTGTTAACCCTCTTATTGGTCATAGCATTTGCAAACATTTTTTTCCCCTTTCAGTAGGATGTCTTTTTGTTTTGTCTATGGTTTCCTTTGCTATGCAAAAGCATTTAAGTTTAATTAGGTACCATTTGTTTCTTTTTACTTTTGTTCCTTTCACCTTAGGAGGCAGATACAAAGCAATATTGCTGTGATTTGTGTCAAAGGTGTTCTGCCTATGCTTTCTTCTAGGAGTTTTTTGGTTTCAGGTCTATTATTTAAGTCTTTAATCCCTTTTGAATTTATTTTTGTATGTAGTATGAGAAAGTGTTGTAATTAAGTAACTTACCCAAAGTCACACAGCTAGTTAGCTACAGAACTACAGGAATCAAAGCCAGGGAGTCTAGGTCCATAGTGCAGACTCTTAACCACGACATAATACTGCTCAATAAATACTTACTGAAATAATGAGTGGTGACTACCTGATGGTAGAAAAATACCTCAGTTTATCTAAAAATGTCTATTTTGGCCTTGTTCTTGAAAGATAGTTTTTCCAGGTACATAATTCTAAATTTAGAGATATTTTCTTTCAGCATGTTGAAGGTGATGTTTTGCCATCTGATTTCCAATTTGTTACTGTCAGTCTAATTGTCAGTCTTTGAATGGAAATATGTCATTTCTCTTTGAAATGCTTTTAAGATCTTAGTATTTGGTTGTTCTGTAGTTTCACTACAATTTATATGTGTGTGATTTATTTTTGTAATTTGTCAGCTATACATTGTGCTTCTTACTATCTGCAGATTCTTGTTTTATCTTGGTTCTTGAAAATGCTATCATTCATCTTTTTTTCATTCTAAAAAATGCAAATGTGTTTTTAAGTAGATATGATACATTAGCATGGTTTAATACTTTTAAGAGGTATGTTCTTCCTTCCACTCTTGTTTTTCAGTCATCCAGTTCCCACCCCAGTATATTATCTCTTCAGATAAGTTTTTTTCCTTCAACTTTACATTCAGAGACTCCAATTTTATATATACCAATCTTTTCTTAATTTACTGTCTATTTCCTTTACATTTTCTGTCTTCTTATCTCTGTGCTGTATTCTGGATAACATCTGATTCACATTTCTACCTGTCTCTAATTTGCTATTTTAACCTATCCATTGAATTGTTTTTTAATAAGTAGAGTTTATTTTTGAACAATTTAAGACCTATAGAAAAATTGAGCAGAAAAGGCAGAGTTCCCATGTGAACCCTTACCACAACACCTTTCCCTATCCCAGTTTCCCCTGCATTAGCGTGATCTCTTACTGTCTCCATAGTTTTGCCTTTTCCAGAACACCAGTCATATATAATTGGAATCCTACGTTATGTAGTCTTTTTAGATTGGCATCTTTCACTTACCAGTATGCACTTTAGGCTCTTTTATGTCTTTTTATGGCTTAATAACTCACTTCTGTGTATCACTGAATATTCATTGATTTTGTATTTCAAAAATCACGTTAGTTTAAAAAATTCTATTTGGTGCTTTTACAGTTTTGCCTATTTTGTGTTTTGTTATATGCATATTTTTGTCATGCCATACGTTACTTCTTTCAATGCTTATATAATAGTAATTTTTGTATCCTGTGCCTAATCATTCTAATATCTGAAGTCCTCTTATCTATTTGTTGGTTCTGCTCTTACTTGTGGTGACTTCTTTGCTTACAGGTTTCGTGATCTATGATTGTAAGCTCATAATGGTTATTTATATATGTTATCCTGGAGGCCTAACCTTAGTAATGCTTTCCTCTAGGAAAGTTTGGCATTTGATTCATCTGGAAACCAGGGGCTACTAATTACTGCCCTGGAATCACTCTAGTTGCTTTTGACAGCTGGGTTAAAATGGAGTCTCAGATTCATCTCTTTCATCTTGCCACATGATGATGGACATTTGCTTTCAGGTTAGCCTTGCCTTTTGCTTGTTGCTCATTGTTCCTTGTCTGATTTAAGCTTACTTTGTGTTTGTGTCTATTACTTTGAGCCCAGTGGGTGCCTTTTTTTATGTAGGATTTCATTGTTTTGTAGGTGGATATCCCTCCAGACTCTCTAGTCAGGCATCTCTCCAAAGCAGGGTTCTGTTGCCTGAGTTTAGGTTTTGACAGGTAGAATGATGACGGTCATAGTAAGGCACCTTCCAGTTCTCCTGGGCATCTTCCCAGTTTCACTGTCACTTGTTTGTTCTCTCTCCAGGATTAGACTTTGGGCTGTAGGCAAGTGACACATTTTCCCTTGGGCAGTAGCCCATGCTGTTTGGAATGAAAAGTGATGGTTAGTTTGGATCCTGCCTCTCACTGCTAATCTGGATGAGCTCTTTATTTCCCTGTGCTAAGCTGATGGAAATTTCTGGGAAAGAACGGCCTCAAGGACAGTATGTGTAGTAACCAAAAGTCATAAAATTGAACTTAAAACCCCCGCTTGGCCATTTATCAGCTATGTGACCTGGTATAGGCTGTGTATTCTGAGTCTCAAAAGCCTCAACTGTAAAGAATGACAAAAGGTGCTGTTTACTGATCATTTTCAATCTGCTAAGCACTGTCTTAAGATATATATATAATATATATATGTAATTTAATGTTCAACAACAATCTTATGAGATACAGGTTTTCTATTGGTTTTTTGTTTTGTTTTTGAGGTTCTATAACTTTATTGAACCATTAGCAGTTAGTTCTCATCCACATTAACTGCATGTAGATCTTTGAAAGTGGTGACAGGTACACAGGTAAACAGCATACAGAGCGTGTTTGGTGAACCTTCATCTTCATTACATTTCCTGGACAACCATGTGCAGGTAGGCACATAGGTACAGTATGGGACATTTACTTATTCTTTTGGCCCAGACGGCTTTGTTGAGCCTAGTGCCAATGAGTACTTCTGGAGTTCCCATCTCTTTCATGGCAAATTTCTGGATTTCTTTTGAGTGCCTGAGGGGCATGCTTCCTGAAACCCACTCCATGGATGCTTGTGAATGCTCATAGTGTATTCTCTAGTTACCACCTCCATTGATAGTGGCCCAGCCCTTCTCACCATCCTTTGCAGGAGCCATCCTGCCGGCCAGGGTTGGAAAGGCAAGATACAGCTATTATTATGCCTATTTTAATGGAAATATAGAGAGGTTCAGTGAAAGCGTTATTGTTAAGAATAAATTTAAATAAGATAACATGTGTGATGTGCAGGACATGTGTAAATTGGTCAATAAATAACAGCTAATGTTGTTACAGTCACTATTTTCAAGATGCAAAATTAAGTTATTTATGTGAGATGGCCTAACTAATATTCATTTGCTCAGTAAATATTTTGTGGAGCACTTACTATAGCCATGAAAAATGAAAATGTTAGTGGCTTGGTTATGTCCAACTCTTTGTGACCTCATGGACTGTAGTTTGCCAGGCTCCTCTGTCCATGAGATTCTACTGGCAAGAATACTGGAATGGGTTGCCCTTTCCTACTCTAAGGATTATTGCAGGCAGATTCTTTACTGTCTGAGTTACCAGGGAAGCCCTCTGTAATGCTAGGGAAACAGGAGGGAATAAGACAGATATGGTCTCAGCCCATAGGGAATTTCCTTTAGAGTGAAGGAGACAGACACACATAAACCTTTACAGTTCAGCCCTGGGAAGTGCTGTGATGGGATAAGAATAGTGCGCTTGGGAAGTCAGAGAAGATTTACCAGAAGAAATGCCTGCTAGTTTCATACCTGAAGAATGAATTGAAGGTGACAGTGGGAGGAAAGGCAAAGGAAGCAGTGATTATGAAGGCTGAAGGGGAGAGAGGGTGCATATTGTGCTTAAGGAAATGAAAATTAGTTTTGTTTTTTTTTTTAGAGTTATGTTTTATTTGGTGGGAATTTTTAGGACTTCAAGCCTGGGAGACAGCATCTCAAGTAATCCTGAGAGAACTGCTCCTGAAAATTAGTTTTTTGTGTAAGATTTTAAGAAAAGTGTGGAAAGTGAGCCTGGAGAGGTGGGTAGGAGCCATATTCTGAAAGGTTTCAGAAACCCTGCTATAAGAGTTTGACCTTCCCTTTTTGGGCTTTGAAACACATCTGAAAGATATTTTACCAAGCAAAAATGTGATTTTAAAAGATCACTCTAACTGAAGTGTGGGGAAAAATAACAAGAATAACTTTATATTATCTCAAAATATATTGTCTTAAAATCCTTACACCACCACTTGGAGGTATGGGTATTATTCTTGATTTTATAGATGAAGAAATTGGGACTTCAAGAACTTACTTCATTTACAAAATTCACACATTTAATGTCTTTCTGACTCTAAACTCTAAACTATACTGCTGTGTTGACTCCAACTAGCAATGATTTGTTAGGATTTGCTCTAAGATAACTGTGGAAAATTCTCATTCATTCTTGTAGTATTATTTGCATACTCTGTTAGTTTGCAAAGGTTTTCATAGCCATTAATAATTTAATCTCCTTAAAAATTGAATTAGGTGACATTATCTCCATTTTGCAGGTATGAAAACTGAGACTTGAGGTATGGGACTGTCCATGGTTCTATACACCTAGAAAGCGGTGGAGTTGAGACTTGAACACCATGCTCTTGACAAAGGAAAGCCTTTTTTATGAGTATCTTGTGAATATGCTACATTTCTTTCATGGGTCTTTGCCCTTTGTTCATGTGTGAATATTTATGAGGCTCTTTCCTTCCAGGTTTTGGAGATCACATTCATTGGAGAACTCTAGAAGATGGGAAGAAGGAAGCAGCTGCCAGGTACAAGATATGGTTTTCGCTTATCTAGAACAGCTTCCAGCCGTCAATTTAGCATTAATTTCAGGTGAAGGGTTATGCCAAGGCAGAGCAGTGGAGTAGTTGCATAACAGCAAAAGTAATAATACTAGCTAAGGTTTTTAAGTGCTTACTATGCACCAGACATTTGTTATGTGAATTAACTCATCTAACAACAACTCTTCTGAGATTGGTACTGTTGTTATCTTCATTTTATAGATGAGAAAACTAAGGCACAGAACAGTTAAAGAATCATATAGCTAGTTAAGTGGTAGAGCCAAGATCTGTACCCAGACACTTCAGATTCTACACTCAGCCAGTAAAACATACTGCCTAATAGTCTCAAGTTGAATAGTCTATACTGTACTGGAGAGATACAAAAATCCAGTATGTTTGCACTTACTTTATACACACACCTCCTTGCATAGAAACACTCATACTTCTGCACCTACCAAATGATAATGCTTGCTTTTGCTAGAACAGATCCTATAGCTTCATGGCTCTGAGACTCATATCTTCTGCAGGAGTGGGGTTGCCAAATTTAGCAAACACAAATGGAGGATGACTGTAATCTTACGAACACCACGAGGACAAGGAGGGGTGGTGGGATGAATGAATTGGAAGATTGAGATGGACATAAATATACTATTGATACTATTTATAAAATAGATAACTAATGAGAACCTACTGTCTAATTTAGGAAACCTTACTCAGTGCTCTGTGGTGACCTAAATGGGAAGGAAATCCAAAAATGAGGGGGTGTATCTATATATACAGGTGATACACTTTGCTGTACAGTAGAAACTAACACAACATTGTAAAGCAACTATACTTCAATAAAAAAATTTTTTTTAAAGGATGCCCAGTTAAATTTGAATTTCAGATTAATAGTAATTTTATTCATTTATTTTAAAATTTATTTTTAATTGAAGGATAATTGCTTTGCAATATTGGTTTGATTTCTGCCATACATCAACATGAATTCGCCATAGGTGTACATATATCATCTCCCTCTTGACCTTCCTCCCACCTCCCACCCATTTTTACTCCTCTAGGTTGTTATAGGGCCCCAGGTTGAGTTACCTGAGTCATAACAGCAAATTTACAACAATAAGTAATTTTAAATATGCTTCAAGTAATATTTGAGACATACTTATTTTAAAAGCAATATGTATTATCTGAAATTCAAATTTAATTAGGCATCCTCTGTGTGTGTGTATACATATATTATATATTTGTGTGTGTATATATATGTATATACATGTGATATATGTGTGTGTGTATATATATATATATGCCACATCTTGCACCCTGACCAGGATCAAACCCGTGCCCTCTGCAGTGGAAGTTCAGAGTCTTAACTACTGGACTGCCAAAGAAGCCCTAGGCATCCTATATTTTATCAGGCATCCTTCAGTTCAGTTCAGTTCAGTCGCTCAGTCGTGTCCGACTCTTTGTGACCCCATGAACTGCAGCGCGCCAGGCTTCCCTGTCCATCACCAACTCCCGGAGTTCACTCAGACTCACATCCATCGAGTCCGTGATGCCGTCCAGCCATCTCATCCTCTGCGTCCCCTTCTCTTCCTGCCCCCAATCCCGCCCAGCATCAGAGTCTTTTCCAATGAGTCAACTCTTCGCATGAGGTGGCCAAAGTACTGGAGTTTCAGCTTTAGCATCATTCCTTCCAAAGAACACCCAGGGTTGAACTCCTTTAGAATGGACTGGTTGGATCTCCTTGCAGTCCAAGGGACTCTCAAGAGTCTTCGCCAGCACCACAGTTCAAAAGCAGCAATTCTTCAGCACTCAGCTTTCTTTATAGTCCAACTCTCACATCCATACATGACCACTGGAAAAACCATAGCCTTGACAATACGGACCTTTGTTGGTAAAGTAATATCTCTGCTTTTGAATATGCTCTCTAGATTGGTCATAACTTTCCTTCCAAGGAGTAAGCATCTTTTAATTTCATGGCTGCAATCACCATCTGCAGTGATTTTGGAGCCCAGAAAAATAAAGTCTGACACTGTTTCCACTGTTTCCCCATCTATTTCCCATGAAGTGATGGGACCAGATGCCATGATCTTAGTTTTCTGAATGTTGAGCTTTAAGCCAACTTCTTCACTCTTCTCTTTCACTTTCATCAAGAGGCTTTTTAGTTCCTCTTCACTTTCTGCCATAAGGGTGATGTCATCTGCATATCTGAGGTTATTGAGATTTCTCCTGGCAATCTTGATTCCAGCTTGTGCTTCTTCTAGCCCAGCATTCCACATGATGTACTCTCCATATAAGTTAAATAAGCAGGGTGACAATATACAGCCTTAACATACTCCTTTCCAGATTTGGAACCAGTCTGTTGTTCCATGTCCAGTTCTAACTGTCACTTCTTGACCTGCATAAAGATTTTTCAGCAGACAGGTAAGGTGCTCTGGTATCCCATCTCCTTCAGAATCTTCCACAGTTTATTGTGATCCACACAGTCAAAGGCTTTGGCATAGTCAATAAAGCAAAAGTAGATGTTTTTCTGGAACTCTCTTGCTTTTTCGATGATCCAGCGGATGTTGGCAATTTTATCTCTGGTTCTTCTGCCTTTTCTAAATCCAGCTTGAACATCTGGAAGTTCACGGTTCATGTCCTGTTGAAGACTGGCTTGGAGAATTTTGAGCATTACTTTGCTGGCGTGTGAGATGAGTGCAATTGTGCGGTAGTTTGCATTCTTTGGCATTGCCTTTCTTTGGGATTGGAGTGAAAACTCACCGTTTTCAGTCCTGTGACCACTGCTGCGTTTTCCAGATTTGCTGGCATATTGAGTGCAGCACTTTCACAGCATCATCTTTTAAAATTTGAAATAACTCAACTGGAATTCCATCACCCTCACTAGCTTTGTTTATACTGATGCTTCCTAAGGCCCACTTGACTTCGCATTCCAGGATATCTGGCTCTAGGTTAGTGATCACCCCATCATGGTTATCTGGGTCTTGAAGATCTTTTTAGTATAGTTCTGTGTATTCTTGCCACCTCATAATCTCTTCTACTTCTTTAGGTCCATACCATATCTGTCCTTTATTGTGCTCATCTTTGCATGAAATGGCCCCTTGGTATCTCTAATTTTCTTGAATAGATCTCTAGTCTTTCCCATTCTATTGTTTTCCTCTATTTCTTTGCATTGATAGCTGAGCAATAATCAATGCTACTTAAGACCCCCACTGTAAATTGATGGACATAGTCATTGGCCATCAGGAGATCACAATCTCCAAGACCTACAACATTTGATATAGATAACTGATGCCATTCTAAGCTCCAACTCCTTTTGCAGAGGCAGGACCTGGTTCTAGTTGGCTTAGCGCTCCTGTTACCATAGCAACAAGAGGGCCTGTTAGAGTTAAAAGATACCGGAAGTGCGGCTTTCATTTCCGGCTTGCGTAGAGCCGCCGGCAACCCGGAAGTTGACGCGGCGCGTTTGCACATGGCCGCCTCCTGGGAGGATGCCGCTCGTGGTGTTTTGCGGGCTGCCGTACAGCGGCAAGAGCCGGCGCGTGGAGGAACTCCGCGCGGCCCTGGCAGCTGAGGGCCGCGTGGTGCAGGTGGTGGACGATGCGGCGGTGCTTGGCGCGGAGGACGCAACAGTGTATGGCGATTCAGCCCGTGAGAAGGCCTTGCGTGGGGCCCTGCGAGCGGCTGTGGAGCGGCGCCTGAGTCGCCAGGACGTGGTCATCCTCGACTCGCTGAACTACATCAAGGGCTTCCGTTACGAGCTGTACTGCCTGGCGCGGGCGGCGCGCACTCCGCTCTGCCTCGTCTACTGCGTACGACCAGGCAGTCTGAACGGGGGACTGCGGGTGGCAGGCGCCGTGGATAATCCGAACCGGAACGTCAGTGTGAGTTGGAGACCGCGAGCTGAGGAGGGAGGGAGACCTCTGGCGGTGGGCACCGATGTCCTCGGGGAACCACAGGCAGTGGCCTCTGTAGTAAATAGGCGAGCCCAGGCAGAAGTACCTACGGAATCCGAGCCAAAGAAAACCAGGGCGACAGATTTTCCAGCTCTCGTGGCTTCGGAATCCGAGAAATCTGCAGAGCATGTGTCTGGTGCTTTTTACCCTCCCGAACTTTTGGAGGCCCTAGCGCTGCGCTTCGAAGCTCCCGACTCTCGGAATCGCTGGGACCGACCTCTGTTCACCTTGGTGGGCTTAGAGGAACCGTTGCCACTGGCAGAGATCAGAGCTGCCCTGTTTGAGAACCGGGCTCCTCCACCCCATCAGTCTACACAGTCCCAGCCACTTGCTTCTGGCAGCTTTCTGCACCAGTTGGACCAGGTCACCAGCCAGGTGCTGGCAGGACTGATGGAAGCGCAGAAGAGTGCAGTCCCCGGAGACTTGCTTAAGCTTCCTGGCACCACAGAACACCTGCTGTTTACCAGGCCTTTGACCATGGCAGAACTGAGTCGCCTCCGTCGTCAGTTTATTTCCTACACCAAAATGCATCCCAACAATGAGAACCTGCCTCAACTGGCCAACATGTTTCTGCAGTATCTGAGCCAGAGCCTGCACTAACCGGAGCAAGTGAGTGGGAAAACCATGGTTTCTTGTCTAACCACTGCAACATTTGTCTGGGAAGAATAAAGTTCTGCAGAATATATTGACATGTGGTACTAGAGCTGTTGTGACTGATTCACTCATACCCTCCTGGACCCCTCTGTGCCAGGCCTTGAGTTTACAGTAAATTTGATACCAGAGAATGGAGAACTGTCTGAGGATCTAGGCAGAGTTCTCTAGAGGACAGAGCTTAAGTGGACAGAGCTTGCACAGATTCAGTTCTGTTTGGGCTGTCACACACCACTGATTTCTCACATCTGAAGTGTGGGAGAGCAGACAGGATGGATGAATTGTTTATGATAATTGTGAACAGAACTGAACATAGCACAATTCCACATCTGTGCTGGCCTTTTCTTCATACCACAGTTTTTTAAGTACTGTGCCTACATTTGGCTAGTCTCTAACCTGGGGCCTGGGGTCACAGATAGATCCACTGGTTTCTGTCCTTGGGAAGCTTTGGTTCTAGTGGAATTGAAAGATAAAACCACTAAATTATTTCATTTAATAAAATCTTTTATAAAAAGACTTTGCTGGCATCTCTTTCTCTTAATGTAGCTTTATATTCTTCATATAGTTTACTTAATATAACATTTTAGATACAGATGTATCCCTGTTATGCCTGCTATTAGAAGTACTTTGCTAGTGCTCAGTGAGTCTTGGTCTTAACATGGAGTCACGATCATGACAACTTCCCTAACTGGGTGCTTCATTCTGTTCTTCAAGGCAAAAGCCCTTTCAACTTGTCTTTCATTTATCTCATTAAACAAATCATAGATAAGTGCTTATGTTTTTGAAAGATGGTTTAGATAGTCTTTGCCCTTGAGAAATTAGTAGTAAACAGATGATTAGTTCAGTTGCTCAGTCGTGTCCGACTCTGCAACCCCATGGACTGCAGCATGTCAGGCTTCCCTGTCCATCACCAACTCCAAGAGCTTGCTCAAACTCATGTCCATCCAGTCGGTGATGCCATCCAGCCATCTCCCCTGTCATCCTCTTCTCCTCCTGCCTTCAATCTTGCCCAGCATAAGGGTTTTTTTTCCAGTGAGTCAGTTCTTTGCATCAGGTGGCCAAAGTGTTGGAGTTTCAGCTTCAGCATCAGTCCTTCAAATGAATATTCAGGACTGATTTCTTTAGAATTGACTGGTTGGATCTCCTTGCAGTCCAAGGGACTCAAGCGTCTTCTCCAACACCACAGTTCAAAAGCATCAATTCTTCGGTGCTCAGCTTTCTTTATAGTCCAACTCTCACATCATACATAACTACTGGAAAAACTATAGCTTTGACTAGATGGACTTTTGTTGGCAAAGTAATGTCTGCTTTTTAATATGCTGTCTAGTTTGGTCACAGCTTTTCTTCCAAGGAGCAAGCATCTTTTAATTTTATGGCTGCAGTCACTATCCAGTGATTTTGGAGCCCAGAAAAATAAAAGCCAGTTTCCACTGTTTCCCCATCTATCTCCCATGAAGTGATGAGACCAGATGCCATGATCTGTGTTTTATGAATGCTGAATTTTAAGCCAACTTTTTCACTCTCCTCTTTCACTTTCATCAAGAGGATCTTTTTCTTCACTTTCTGCCATAAGGGTGGTATTATCTGCATATCTGAGGTTATTGATATTTCTCCCAACAATCTTGATTCCAGCTTGTGCTTCATCCTGCCCAGCATTCTGCATGATTTACTCTGTATATAAGTTAAATAAGCAGCGTGACAATATACAGCCTTGACATACTCCTCTCACAATTTGGAACCAGTCTGCTGTAGAGTAGTGCCTGGTACATAGTAAATACTATATATGTTTTGGCTACCAATAATACTGTACTAGTTGTAGAGTATATAGAGACAGCTAAGAGGCCCTTCCTTAGGAAGCTCTAAGGCCAGTGAGGGGAGATGAGTAAATAATAAATACAGTTCAGTGTGCCAAATGCTCTGATAGTATTATACGCCTGTGACAATGTCGTGACATGGGGGTGGATGATGGAGAAAGCCAGTGGCTGCTCACATAGGACCCTTCTACGAGTTGGCATTTGAGCCTTGAGAGTATTGGAGCTTCAGCTGGCCAAGACTGACTCAGATGGAATATGGTGCTTATTATTTTATAAAAGAAAAAGCTTTTTCCTCCCTGATGATAAAAAAAATTATGCTTAATTGGGAATTCCTTGGCAGTTCAGTGGTTAGGACTTGGTGCCTTCACTGTTGGGGCCCAGGTTCAGTCCCTGCTCAGGGAACTAAGATCCCACAGGTCTGCCTCTTCCAAAAAAAAATTTCACTTAATTGTAGAAAAATTGAAAAATACAGAAAAAGTGTAGTAATATCCACAATCCCATTATCTAGAGATAACTTCTATTATGTTTTAAAACATTTCCTTTTAGACTATTTTCTACATGTTTGCATAATTGAAACTATAGGTAATAATTTTGAGGGGCTCCACAAAATCTGTGAACAGTGACTGCAGTGATGAAATTAAAAGACGCTTGCTCCTTGGAAGGAAAGCTGTGACAAACCTAGACAGCTTATTAAAAAGCAGAGACATCACTTTGCTGACAAAGGTCCACAATCAAAGCTGTAATTTTTCCAGTAGTCATGTATGGATGTGAGAGATGGACCGTAAAGAAGGCTGATGCTTGTGAAGTGTGGTGTTGGAGACTTTTGAGAGTCCCTTGGACAGCAAGATGGTCAAACCAGGCCCAAAGGAAATCAGTCCTGAATACTCATTGTTAGGATTGATGCTGAAGCTGGAGCCCCAATATTTTGGCCACCTGATGCGAAGAGTCAGCTTACTGGAAAAGACCCTGATGCTGGAAAAGATTGAGGGCAGGAGGAGAAGGGGGCGACAGGATGAGGTGGTTGGATAGCATCATCGACTCAGTGAACATGAATTTGAGCAAACTCCAGGAGATGGTGAAGGACAGGGAAGCCTGGTGTGCTGCAGTTCATGGTGTTGCAAAGATTTGGACATGACTTAGTGACCAAACAACAACACAGATAATAATTTTATGTTCTAGTTTTTATTTTAACAGTGTACCAATGAAAAGTTTTGTTACCATTTCAGTGGTTATATAGCCATAACATTTGAAAATGTAATTTTTTAAAAAATCTCTTCTCTGTAGCTTTAAAGCCCAAATTTGGACAATTTACTGGAACATCAGAACTTAGCAATAATTTTGTTATAATAACCCACTATTATTGAATAGATTGTCTTAAATTTCTTTTTATTGAAATTATGTTCCATGAGCGTCCTTGTCTTTGTCTTCATTGGTTGGTCATTTTATTAGAGTGCATTTCAAAAAGTGGAATTACTAGTTTATAATTGGTTTGTTTTGTTTTTAAGTGGGTTGCCCCTGATGGTGATTATCCATAAGTCCTGGTGTGGAGCTTGCAAAGGTAGGTGGAAATGATCAGACCTCTGATGTGTTCTCAAATGTTAACCATTTAAAAAATAGCACTGACTTTGGCTCAGCACTGTTTATTGCTTGTAGGAGTACCAAAGAAATACATGGAACAGATTCCCTGTCCTCAAGAAATTTACAGTAGTATTTGCAAGGGATTGAAGGATGTGGCAATTAGGATATGGTTATATAGAGTATGGGATTAAGTGCTACAGTAGTTGTGTGAAGAGTTGTATATACAAAAAGAGATACGATGATTGGTTGTCAAAGTCTTCCTGGAGGAGTGGGAACTGAATTAGTAAGGTTTTCTTACTATGCAGCATGTGTTCTCTCTGTTACACCACCCTGCATCTTCCCAGGTGGATTTCTTCTTTTGTTTGGTATGCTACGCTTAATAAAATCTTGTTGGAAAAAGTATAAAATTAGTGCAGACCATTAGTTTAGTAATATGTGTGCATTAATGGTAGAGTATTATTCCTCTATTGTCTTTATTACATCTGTTCTTAAGTAGATGTTATTGAAATATGTAAAAAAGCAAATAGTGGTAATTTTTTCCTCAGTGTTCCTTATCTATATTTTATAATTGAGGTGAAAGTTTCAGAGAAATGAAGTCAATCACTTAAGGATACACAGCTATGCAAGTCAGTGGCAGAAGCAGGACCAGAATTCAGGTGTCCTGATTTCTGGGTCTTAAGATTAGAACAGCTGTCAGTTATATGAATCATCTCAGCAAATTAAGGTTTGGCTATGACAATGATGTTTTGTTCTGTTGCTTCCCACCCCCAGCTTTAAAGCCCAAATTTGCAGAATCTACAGAAATTTCAGAACTTTCCCATAATTTTGTTATGGTAAATCTTGAGGTAAGAATTCCAGAGTTTCTCCTTTCTTCTGTGATTTTAAGTCTTCACTGTTATAGAATTAACATCTTTGATGGTATAAAATCTTACTCAGCAGAGTTGTCTACTTGTATGTATGTGTTTTTCTTCTGAACTCTAATACTAAAGCTTGTATCAGATATGGTAGAACCATCCGGCCCCCATTTTTGGGAGGAAGTAGGAGAAGAAAGATTGGTTAAAATGACTAAGTTAAGATTCTTTCATTTTTAGTTTGTGATTATGTCATGGTTTTACATCTTTGTATAACTAAAGATGTAGTCATACATGCAGGCCACAATTCCCTGAAAAATAGGATTCAGTTGAAATCCTACTCTGTGCTGGGCTTATATGTACAGCTTCCTTTTTCTTGGTTAGATATCTTTTATGTTCTTCACATTGGCCAGAGGTCTTAGAATCCCAAGTCAGAATATCAGACCTTGGAGTTAGAAGGGATTTTTAGGTCAATGATACCATTCCCATTTTACACATTGAGCATCTTAGACCTGAAGGAGTTAGGTGATTTAGTCAAGAGCCGAGTAAGTGATAAGAATAGGTACTGTGATCTACTTGTACTGCCTCTTAGGGTGTACTCTTCAAATGTGGGATCCTTGGATACTCTGTGATGATCCTCCTAGCCCTATGTTTCTGTAAAATGATGTTTATTTGAACATAGGACTGGAAATCTGAACACATTAATAGTTAATGTTGAGGTAGCTAAGGGATTGCTTATAAAGCTGGTGGATAGGGGCTTCCCTGGTGGCTGAGTGGTAAAGAATCCACCTGCCAATGCAGGAGACACAGGTCGATCCCTGATCCAGGAAGATCATACATGCTGCAGAGCAGCTAAGCCCGTGCAACACAACTGCTGAGCCTGTGCTCTAGAGCCCAGGACTCAAAACTGCTGAGCCCGTGTGCCACAACTACTGACACCCAGACACTCTGGAGTCTGTGCTCTGCAACAGGAGAAGCCACCACAGCTAGAGAACACAGCTAGAGAACAGCCCCTGCTCACCAATTACAGAAAAACCCACGCAGCAATGAAGATCCAGCACAGCCGAAAATAGATAATTTTGAAAAATCAAGCTAGTAGATAGCCTGAATGCTAACACACCTCACTAAAGGCAAAGTTATATTCTTTGGTATAACTTCTGAAATGGGAATCACACTGTAAATGACAAAGTTACTATTGATTCCTATCTGAACTCCTCACCATTTTCTATGGAAACTTAGAATCACCACTCAAAGAAAACACAAATGTGTTCAGTGAGCATTCCCCAACTTGAGAGTTTTCTTAAAAAGAAAGCTAGCTGTGTGGTCATGTCTCCTGGGAGGACTGTAACTTCACAATTGTACTAAAATGTCAATCTTATCAATTCATGCATTCAAGAAAAACTGCAAGTCAGTAATGTAGGTATTGCGAATAAGCAATGAACAAAACAGACAAATTTCTTTGCTGGCATTAAATTACATATGAGGACTTGAATATGGGGAGGCAGACAAATAAATAAAATATGTCAGATGGTGGTAAATGCTGTGGCTAACAATGAAGAATGGAGGGGACAGTTTGCAGTTTTAATTAGGTGGTTAGAAAAGAAGGTGGCATTTGAGCAAAGATTTGAAGCAGAAAAGGGAGTGAGCCACCTGGATGAAGGGGGATGTATGTCCAGGCAGGGGGTAAGAACAAGTGCAAAAGCCTGAGTGGGGAGCATGCCTGGTTTGTTTAATGATAGCAACAACAAGCAACTTAGTGTAGTCGGGAAAAACTAAAGAAGAGATAGGATATGACGTTAGAGAAGTGCCCAGGTAGGAGGCCATGTAGGGCCTCTCAGGCCACTTCAAGGACTTACCCTGAGTGGGAGAGGAAGCCCCTGAAAGGTTTTGAGGAGAGAAGGAACATGATCTGACTTGAGGTTTACACTTAATAGGATGAAGAGGAGCCCAAAGATGAAGATTTCAGCCCCGATGGGGGTTATATTCCACGAATCCTGTTCCTGGGTAAGGTGAAAGGTCTTAATCTGGGGATCCATACAGAAGGAGAGAGAAGTGCATCAAGGCACTGACTCCACCTAGTGAAATTATATTGTTATGGCTAAAAACAAAAGCCATTTTCAAAAGAGAGTGATGGATTCTAAATGCCAGAGCCTCAGGTCTGAAAGAAAACTTTTCCCATTAACTAGCTGCTTTTGTGATAAACAATAAAACAACCCCCCTGCTCCCCCCCAATACCCAAACTGCTTTTGTGAGCAGTGGGAGAGTACTGATCATTTATTCATTTGTTTAGCAATCATCTTTGCATCAGCCACAAGTTAGGCACTACAGGAACCGAGAGAAGCCATAGTTCCCACCCTTGCCCTGTAGCACAGCTGAGGCAATGGGATACTGCAACCAGACAAATATCTTTTCAGAAACAATTTCCTGGGAGATATTTAATGACCACCTTGTCTTTGATCAGCATTCTGCTAGGTTCTATGGGGAATACAAATAAAAATATAGGATCCCACTATCATCAAGCAAAAAAGGAACATGCCAGAAAGATGGAACAGCATATAGGCATGGTTGAGGGTGGGGGTGGGTTGTGTTCAGGGAATTCCAAGGGATTCATTTGGATTGCAATGTAAAACACAGGGGGTAGGGTGGTGAGATAATGGGCTGCAAAGATGGGCAGGTCTCATTTTCCAGAAGGCCTAGTATATCATATAATGCTTGAAGTACCTGTCTGTTGTAGTTATGGCAACCCCTGTGCCATTTTGTCTACAACAGATCCCAGTGGCAAAGTGCGTCCTGAAATCATCAATGAGAATGGAAACCCCAGCTACAAGTATTTCTACATCAGTGCTGAGCAAGGTATGGTTATGTTGAGAGAGAAGAGGGAGGGTTGCTGCTCGGTTTAACTAGAATGAACCACATGCGAGGTTTGATGGGAAACTAATTCAGCATGTTCGCTAAGCATCTAGCTTTTGGCTAGATGCTATCTATGTAGGATATAGAAGAAAGAGAAGAGCAAGCCCCTCCTCTAGCTTCTTACAGTCCAGTAGGAAGCTAACTGACCCATAGGAAACTGGAGAACTGAGGCTTCCAGAAACAGTCGCTTGCCCTTGGACTCACAGTTAATAAGTCACAGAGCTAGGATTTCCATCTACAACTTAGTTTTTTTCCACTGCACTAACACTATTCTTGTAAGAATTCAAAGGTAGGGGAATGCTGTTAGATGATCAATTCTGAAAGGTTTCATAGATAGTAAACTAACTTGATCTAGACAGGTAAGAATTTGTCTCTTTGGTCAGATATGAAAAGGACATTTCAAGCTAAGGAAGCAAGGGAAAAGGGTGTCAGGTGTAGCCCAACATGGAGAGTGCATGAGTCATGCTAGAGGGGATGATAACTGAATTGAGTCTTGAAGAATGAGACCTAACCAGCAGAGGGATGTGCAAAGCATTATTGGAGGCAGAGGGAACAGCGGCAGCACAAACATGTGAGGGAAGATTGAAGTCACAAGTCAGTCATGGTTTTTTTGTTCTCTCATCCTGAGTGCAACCATTCTAGAGGCAGAAGTTGGAATTCATGCCACATACTGTCACTGTTTTCCTTCTGAATTCTCCCTGCCATCTGTAAAAGAGGGTTATTTCTAAGTTGCCATGTGTCTTCCTTTGTCATGCTGCCAGTTTGTTGATCATTTTATGTTTTGAGTCCTCAGCACTCTTATTTCTCAGAATAGGGAGAGGAAAGATCTGGAGAGGTTATCCTCTCCTTCCCATGGGTAAGGAGAATGTTATCTTCCCTACCCAAAAGCAGATCCCTGGAGGCTGGTATTAGCGGGAAGTTTTCCACATGGAGAAGGGCAACTGAACTTTAGGTCCCCAACTCTTGACCCTTGAAATTCACCTTCCTTTCAGAATTTCATGCAGTTACCCCTGCCATCTTGACGTGGGCATCATCCTTTAATATGTTAGTCCAGATATGGACACAGAACCCTTACCTGAATTCCCCATGGCTCAGCTGACATGAAGCTGAAATATTCAAACCTGACTTTACTAAATGCTTGGGCAAAACTAAAGGGGTGTAACAAACTTTACTACCTGGTATGCTTTCTGAGATCCACAGATTGTGGCTCAACCCTAACACCTGGCCTGCCATTGTACAGGGAGCCTGTACCCAGCTTCCCTCTTTGATTCCCAAGATAGACAAGAAGACTCATCTCCTGTCTACCCAGGGCTTGCCTTCCAGGTTTCTCTTTTGCCTGAGAACTTGACTTCTTCCATACATAATTGGTACTGGACATAACCACCTCTTTCCATGAAGAACCATCCTCCTTCTAAGCATACATACTTGCTCACACATCAGTGTAACCTCCACAGAAAACGAAATAAATGCAGCATTCATCCCAAACAGGTGATGGAGATGATAGGAAGATGCTTTCTATTCCCTTAGTGTTGTGTATATTTCCAGCTTATGACAGGGGTTCAACACTAATCCTGGAGGGTAAGCCAAAGTAACTGCTAAATAACATTTTTGTAGGACCTCATAGTTTACAAAGGACATTTATTATTCATTCTCTCATTTAATTTTTATAATCTGTTTGAAGTTTGTAACATCACCTTATTTATAGATGAGAAAACAAATTCAAGAGACTTTCCTGGGATAAAATCCAGAATTAGATCTTAAATCCAGATCCTATGCTCCTCTTACATTTCTCCTAAAACAGAAAATTATGTGTTGGTTGTCAAATATGAAAGACTTGCTTCATGTTTTTCCCCTCAATGTTTATTTCACAGTTGTCCAGGGGATGAAGGAAGCTCAGGAAAGGCTGACGGGTGATGCCTTCAGAGAGAAACATCTGGAAGATGAGTTGTAACATGAATGCATCCCTTCTTTCCTCAAAGATATTGTTCTGGAAGAAAGCAGCAGGGAAGGGAATACTGAGGAATCAGAACAATTGAATGGATTGGAAAATCTTGCTCCTTCCCACATGGGAAAGGCCCCCTCACTGTTGGAAGAATTCTGCTGCCAGAAACTGGTCTCCATGTTTGTGATCCAGCAGAGTGTGGCAGACTTCCTTGTCCTGTCCCCTCTCACCTAAATATCTCTTTGTCATTGAAGGTAAAGAATGACACCTTTTGACATAAAACTTGAGCCATTTGGAGATTTACTCCTCACACTGCAGTATTTGAATCTTTCCATTTCCTCCTGCTTAACTCACCTTGGTGGTGAAAAGAGACCAGAAGCATCTTCTCTATAATGTTAAAAATTGCGGAAAGAGCTTATTATTTAAGACAACAAATTCTAAATGTAAAGCCGTAATTCTGCCCCACCAAGGAGCTCAGCCCATCTCTTCTTTTTCTCCTGGGAATAATCTTGGGCTTCTTCCGGAATGCCTGCAACTTCCTTCCTCTTCTCTGGCTTGGCTTCCCTGTCTGCGCGCATGCGTGTGCAGGAATGGCTGTGTGCTCTGGACTGGCCCCAGCTGGAAGCATGCTTTCTTTTCCCCCGTTAACTGTGGAAGAAACCTTCTAGCCCTAGATGGAGCCATTTTTGTCAAGTCGTCAACTGTATTTTTGTACTGGGATTAATAACAAAAAAAGAAAAAATATTAATTGTTCCATTAAACTTTAATAAAACTTTAAAAGGAAATGTGTTGTGATGGCCTTTTTCTTACTGGGGAGTGGAGGGAGAGCACTTCAGGAAGAAAACTAACCTTGAGGGCCTAATCCAAGAGCTCTATCTAGGGCTGTTCCCACACCTGCATCTCCCACATTCTCAAGGATGTCAGAGCTTGTCTCTTCTACTTTTCAGATACCCAAATTCCCTCCATCCTCACTGTCACTGTTTTGTATGGGGCAGGCCTTTTCTACTTCCTATTTACTGTTACAGCCTGTGACTTGACTACTTGCCTCTGATATTCTCTCCTGTCATCCGTCCTCCTTAACTTCCCCCAGAGTAATCTTTCTAAAACACAGATGAGACCACGTCACTCCCCTGCTTAACGCCTTTCCTGCCTCCTTCAAGAAAATAATATTAACATTAGAAAATAGTGCGGCCTCCCTGTATCGGAGTCTGCATTTGCTGCTGCGTTTGCCTGGACCACTCTTCCCTGTGCTGTCTACAGGCTTTGCTCCATCATTTCTCATTAAAGCTTCACTGACTTTATTAATAGTCACAGCCTACCCTCCCCCATACTCTCTTTTTCTTTACCCTGTGTATTATTTCAACAGTATAAAAAGAGGGATCTTATAAGATATCACCTCCAGTGGAACACTGAGAGTGACAGGGGCACTGTTCATAACTATGCTGAAGTTACCAGTTCATTCTCTACCTCTTTGAGAACGTAAGCTGCAGGAAGGCAAGTACTTCATCAGTATTATTCGGAGTATATGACAAGATTCTTGAAATGTCTGACACAAAGGAGATATTTAGTAAATAAATATTTATTAAATGAGTAAAAAAAATGGCAACCCACTCCAGTATTCTTGTCTGGAAAATCCTGCAGACAGGAGCCTGGCGGGCTACATGGGTCACAAAATGACTTAGTGACTGAGCAGGCAAGCACAGAGCATTGTAACAAGCCTGCCTAAAAGGTTAACTGACTTTCTGAGAGAATATAGCTTAGTTTGATTTACTGTTTTTTTTAAATATTTATTAACTTGGCCGTGTTGGTCTTAGCTGTGGGATGAGGGATCCTCATTGCATCATGATGGATCTTTCCTTGCAGCATTTGGGCTTTGTTGCTCTGTAGCATGTGAGCTCTTAGTTTGCCGACCAGGGATTGAACTCTCAACCCTTCACCACAAGGCAGATTCTTAACCACTGGATGACCAGGGAAGTCCTTGATTTACTATGAATTAGGGTACAGACATTTTACTGCTTTATAGAGTTCTATGTTAACTTGCAGAAAACTAATAAGCAAATGATTTCTTTCCCAGAGAGAAGATAGGTCCATTAACCAGTTTTGTATCTGACTTAATAATCTTATTTCAACTTTGTTTTTTTTTTTTATGATAGTAATTATCTTTATTTTTTTTATTTAATTTTAAAATCTTTAATTCTTACATGTGTTCCCAAACATGAACCCCCCTCCCACCTCCCTCCCCATAACATCTCTGTGGGTCATCCCCATGCACCAGCCCCAAGCATGCTGTATCCTGCGTCAGACATAGACTGGCGATTCAATTCTTACATGATAGTATACATGATAGAATGCCATTCTCCCAAATCATCCCACCCTCTCCCTCTCCCTCTGAGTCCAAAAGTCCGTTATACACCGCTGTGTCTTTTTTCCTGTCTTGCATACAGGGTCGTCATTGCCATCTTTCTAAATTCCATATATATGTGTTAGTATACTGTATTGGTGTTTTTCTTTCTGGCTTACTTCACTCTGTATAATCGGCTCCAGTTTCATCCATCTCATCAGAACTGATTCAAATGAATTCTTTTTAACGGCTGAGTAATACTCCATTGTGTACATGTACCAAAGCTTTCTTATCCATTCATCTGCTGATGGACATCTAGGTTGTTTCCATGTCCTGGCTATTATAAACAGTGCTGCGATGAACATTGGGGTACATGTGTCTCTTTCAATTCTGGTTTCCTTGGTGTGTATGCCCAGCAGTGGGATTGCTGGGTCATAAGGTAGTTCTATTTGCAATTTTTTAAGGAATCTCCACACTGTTCTCCATAGTGGCTGTACTAGTTTGCATTCCCACCAACAGTGTAGGAGGGTTCCCTTTTCTCCACACCCTCTCCAGCGTTTATTGCTTGCAGATTTTTGGATCGCAGCCATTCTGACTGGTGTGAAGTGGTACTTCATTGTGGTTTTGATTTGCATTTCTCTGATAATGAGTGATGTTGAGCATTTTTTCATGTGTTTGTTAGCCATCCGTATGTCTTCTTTGGAGAAATGTCTATTTAGTTCTTTGGCCCATTTTTTGATTGGGTCGTTTATTTTTCTGGAATTGAGCTGCATAAGTTGCTTGTATATTTTTGAGATTAGTTGTTTGTCAGTTGCTTCATTTGCTATTATTTTCTCCCATTCAGAAGGCTGTCTTTTCACCTTGCTTATAGTTTCCTTTGTTGTGCAGAAGCTTTTAATTTTAATTAGATCCCATTTGTTTATTTTTGCTTTTATTTCCAGAATTCTGGGAGGTGGATCATAGAGGATCCTGCTGTGATTTATGTCTGAGAGTGTTTTGCCTATGTTCTCCTCTAGGAGTTTTATAGTTTCTGGTCTTACATTTAGATCTTTAATCCATTTTGAGTTTATTTTTGTGTGCGGTGTTAGAAAGTGATCTAGTTTCATTCTTTTACAAGTGGTTGACCAGTTTTCCCAGCACCACTTGTTAAAGAGATTGTCTTTACTCCATTGTATATTCTTGCCTCCTTTGTCAAAGATAAGTTGTCCATATGTGTGTGGATTTATCTCTGGGCTTTCTATTTTGTTCCATTGATCTATATGTCTGTCTTTGTGCCAGTACCATACTGTTTTGATGACTGTGGCTTTGTAGTAGAGCCTGAAGTCAGGCAAGTTGATTCCTCCAGTTCCATTCTTCTTTCTCAAGATTGCTTTGGCAATTCGAGGGTTTTTGTATTTCCATACAAATCTTGAAATTATTTGTTCTAGTTCTGTGAAAAATATGGCTGGCAGCTTGATAGGGATTGCATTGAATTTGTAAATTGCTTTGGGTAGTATACTCATTTTCACTATATTGATTCTTCCGACCCATGAACATGGTATATTTCTCCATCTGTTAGTGTCCTCTTTGATTTCTTTCATCAGTGTTTTATAGTTATCTATATATAGGTCTTTAGTTTCTTTAGGTAGATATATTCCTAAGTATTTTATTCTTTTCGTTGCAATGGTGAATGGAATTGTTTCCTTAATTTCTTTTTCTACTTTCTCATTATTAGTGTATAGGAATGCAAGGGATTTCTGTGTGTTGATTTTATATCCTGCAACTTTACTATATTCATTGATGAGCTCTAGTAATTTTCTGGTGGAGTCTTTAAAAATATGGAACGCTTCACGAATTTGCGTGTCATCCTTGCGCAGGGGCCATGCTAATCTTCTCTGTATCGTTCCAATTTTAGTATATGTGCTGCCGAAGTGAGCACATTATTTCAACTTTGAATTGGTTTTTTCATCTTTCTGGTCCTCATTAATAAGCTAAAACTTTTGCACATGCTTAGAATCTGTTTGATAGAGAAGGCAATGGCACCCCACTCCAGTACTCTTGCCTGGAAAATCCCATGAACAAAGGGAGCCTGGTAGGCTGCAGTCCATGGGGTGGCTAAGAGTTGGACACAACTGAGCGACTTCACTTTGACTTTTCACTTTCATGCATTGGAGAAGGAAATGGCAACCCACTCCAGTGTTCTTGCCTGGAGAATCCCAGAGACGGGGGAGCCTGGTGGGCTGCCGTCTTTGGGGTCACACAGAGTCGGACACAACTGAAGCAACTTAGCAGCGGCAGAATCTGTTTGAAAAATTTTTTTAACATTTTGCAAATACTTGATATAAAAAATAGTTAATGCTGAATCCTGTCTCATTATAGCTGTAAGTAATGTTCTTCCCACAGATATATGATGACATTTTTTAAAAGTAATGTCACTGAGATGTAGTTTTATTCAAGTTTTAATAAAACTTTAGTGTTAATTATTATAATTTGTAATGTCTGTTGTTTTGATTGACATACTAATGATAATTCTTGTAACAATAGCTGAATCTGAAAGAAAAATTTTAACTCTTGAGATTTTAGCTTAAGTTCCCCTAAAAGCAGGGCCTGAGATAAGGCCTATACAGGTAATATATTTTAGGAAGAGATTCTAAGGAACAGGAATGAGGGACTGGTGAAAGTGAAGCGCAGGAGGGAGAACCAAAGTAGAGTATATTATTGAGCTGGTTACCTCATTGGTCCAGAGTTTCACCAAGGAGCTAATTTCCTGGAAGAACAGACACAGAGGCGACAAAGAACCATGGAGGCATAGAACAAGAGACAAGGGGATGCAGCTTTACGGTGGTGTCCTCCACCTCCAAATGTAGCTGGTTACCACAGTGACTGCCAAAGCCGGAAAAACATCAAGAGGTTGTAAAGTAGGGTACAAAAATTGTCTAACATATCTTATATTCTTATAGCCAAAGAAAATTTCAGCATTTTAATTCCAATTAAATATATATATTTACTATTGCGAGGTATAGTAGTGCTCACTCAGTCATGCCCAACTCTTCATGACTCCATGGATTGCAGGCCACCAGGCTCCTCTTCCCATGGAATTTTCCAGGCAAGAATACTGGAATGTACTGCCATTTCCTACTCCAATAAATACACTATGTTAGTTTATAATTCTGTGGATAGAGTGAAATAAAAATTCAAAAAGAAGAATGATGTAAAATTCCCAACTGTTAAGAGCCTGCCCATCTATTAATTTTTAGTGAATAAGGTAGAAAAAAATTAAGTGGGTAAGTGGATATAAAATTCCTGTGGTACTTAGGCTCTAATGGATATATTTTTTTTAAGTACATAATGACTTTTTCTAAATGTTAATATTTACAGTACAGTAAAAATTATGTCCTTTGCAATTATTTAAATGGTGACACTTTTAGATGTCAACTTGAAAGTACATAGTTTTCCAAAATTCTTTCAGAGATCATAGAAGTTTCAAGACTACAGGTTTCAAACATTCTTCAGCAGAAAGTGCAAATATTTATACAGCACTATGTGCTAGGAACTGTTTTAAATCCTTCAGTCACATTAACTCATTTTATCCTAACAATAACCTGATGGATTTGGTTCTATTTCCATCATCATCTGCTGTGTATAAAATAATAGATAGGGATATGGAGGCACACAGTGGGTAAGTAATTCACCTAAGCTACTGGGATCAGAGTTGGTATTTGAATGTGAGCAATTTGGCCACTGTATCTATGCCTTTAACTACTACACCATACTAGGTAATTTGTATTCAAGTCAACCAACTCAAGGATTGCATCAATGACTTAGGCTGTGTAGCAAGTATAAATCTTCAAACCAACTAATGCAATTACAAAATAAGAGAAACAATTGTATATTCCAATAACAATTCCTCTTTAAACTGTCATTTTGCATGAGGACAGTGAAACCTCTTAGAATCAAGTTCAAGGTTTTTTAGGTTATTTGAGGTTTAAACTAGGTCAACTTCAGGATTTTTTTTTCCTCTTCACCTGGACGGCATTAAGTCTCAGAGAATTATATGATGTCAGGACCTCAGATAAGACACACTGCCCAGGCTAGCATCTTCTGAGGTATAATGTATGATACCTGATCTTGTCACAACTTTCCATGAAGGCATCTGCTGAGATGTCTATTTTATCAGCCTCCACTATTCAGTCCATGCACTTGGCCCCTTTATCTTGTCAGTAAAGCCCTTCTAGGTGGCCCTTCCAGCTCCTCAGCACCACTTCTGTGCCCTTCATTGGGTAGCTCTCCTGCGCCACCCTAGGCCATGAACATCAGGGCCGCCAATCACAGTTATACAACCTCTCCAAGGACAACCTGCCCCCTGTCACTGCTGAGTGCCCAAACTCTCAGTCGCAGAAAACAACCCTGAATCTCTAGACTTGGCAACACAATCCAGACACTCCAGCAAGGTACCTCCTGTCAGGTTTTTGTTGTTTTGCTTTGTTTAAGGGTGGGGGAGGCATGTTGCTCGGCTTACCAGGGGTTGAGCCTGTGCTCCTGGAAGTGAAAGCACTGAGTCCTAACTGTTGGACTGCCAGGGAATTCCCCCTCGTGTCAGTTTGATTACACTGGATCCCTTTGATCTCAGATGAAGCAGTGATCTGATTTTTTTGGACTCCTAATCTGGAATTCCCTTCCACCAAGTTTCTGCTTTGGTACCACCATCTGTGCCACTTGCTGACTGCCCTACCTGCCATCATGCTGTCTCACTCAGTATTTTCTGAGCAGTGAACACACTTTACAGTGATGCTTGCATGTGAGATCTGAAGATGGAACTGCTGGGGAAGAGTTGCAGAGTGTGAGGTTTCCATTTTGCTGGTGTGACTACAGGTGTGACGTGGCCCTGGAGTCAACTATTCTGGCAGCAGCTTCCTGATTTCAGGTTGTGTTAATAGCTATCATAGTGTGTTCCAGGACAACAGCTTCCTTAATTCCAGATGATGGTTAAGATTACGTGATGGCCAAGATGGTGTGATTCCAGAACCAGAACCTTAGAGAGCAGATTCCTGATTCTCTACCTTCCAGATTGATGTCAAGTTTCATTTCCCATGTCAGGACAGATGACGATTTTCTTGGAGTCCTTCCTTGGGGACCAGGCTAATGTGTGTTCCTCTGATCATTTCAGTACCTAATTCCCTGTATTAAATGCTTTCTGATTAAAAATAGCTAGCATGGTTCCTATTATCTACAACAGGACCTTGCTTATTATAGTGGTGAACTTCCTAATTAAGATATCATATATACAGGGGACTTCCCTGGTGGTCCTGTAGCTAAGACTCTGCATTACCAATGCCGGGAACCTGAGGTTGATCCCTGGTCAGGAAACTAGACCCCACGTGTCACAACTAAGAGTTCACATGCTGCAACTAAAGATCCCACTTGATGCAACTGAGACCCAGCGTGGCCAAATATGTACATACATGCATGCATACATACACACATATTTTAGAAAAGATGTCATATCTAAATGATATTCCAAAAATATCACTTAGAAGTTATACATTTGTAACTGATGTAGTAAGTGATGAGACTTTGGGTTGTACCACTTTTGGTGAGTGGGTAATTGTATTTTGAGTTGCTTTATATTGAGGTATTTTTAAGTTTAAATATGACTAGGTGGGAAATAATATAGTTCAGGTTGGGCAAAGAAATTAGTATGTTATATAGATATTTAAAAGTTATTAAATTATCTTTCTTAGGTTCTAAAAATCCTTTACCTTTTAAGTTTTGGAGGGAGGTGGGACCCTCTTTCCGTTCTAGAAGTTGGAAATACCAGATAATTGCTTTCCCAGCCCCCTTTGCAGCTAAACTATAGGCAAATGACCTCAGCTCACCCAAGCAGGTACACTTTCATGCAGCACAAGATAACAGCCTTTGCAGGAAGACTGAGTTCTTGGGGCAGTGGTGGTTATAGTGCCCATAGAGCTGTCCACTGTTGGAGGCTAGTGGTGCTAGCACTACAAATTTAGTGCTTAGTGGTGACAGCAATTGTGTCCTCCCCAGCAAGTCTTCAGTGTATACCCCCAAGCCTGGTACTCCAGCATCTCCAGGTAGTTTGTGATCTAGTCAGTGTTGTTTAACAAATTCGTGTTTTTTTTTCTTACATAAACCAGAGTATAAGCTTCTGTGGCTAGCCACTATAGGAGTCAATAACTGTCGCTTAACAAGGTTATAGCAGCATTTCCCAAAGTATATGCCATGCAACACTAGTGCCCCTAGAAAGACTTTCCATGATTAAATAAGTTTGGATAACAGTTTATCTCTTGGAATGATTTATAACTCAAATTAATATTTTAGAAATTCTGAGAGGTCTCACAGGATATTCTTACTTGCTACTAGATGGAGTGTGAAACGAACACATGAAGGGGATGAAATACTGACAAAATTGAAGTGAAACATGGTTGGAGCAGTGGATTAAGTCAACCTTGTATCCCCCTTTGTGCACTTCAAGATGTATGAGCTGATATTCCAATAAGTTAAGTCAACTGAAGTTTGGTTTTCCATTTTCGTGAAAATCCATGAAAAACCATCATCTATGACCTTGGCCTCTTGTTTATTTGACCTGCTTATCATCAATAACCTCCACTCTATTTCAGCCACCCACCCACTCCAATGGTCTCATCGTGTTATCACTCAAAACTCTTTTATCTTTGAAACCCTGAATCCAGAAATATTCTCTGATTACAATCAACTGTTTATCCTTTCAACCTAATTGATCAGTATCTTCCATCACACTTTAACCTTATCCAGATCTTCTAATATAACTCCCTCAACTTTTTACTGGTAAATCTACACACCTTCCCTGCATCTGTCTCATCCTTTTATCCTATCCTTTTATTCCAGTGAAAGAGATATTTTCTACTTCTGTCCCGTGTTCAGTTGCTCAGTAGTGTCTAACTCTTTACAACCCCATGGACTAAAGCACAAAAGGCTCCTCTGCCCATGGAATTTTCCAAGCAAGAACACTGGAGTGGGGTGCCATTGCCTACTTCAGGGGATCCTCCCGATATAGGGATTGAACCTGGGTCTCTTGCTTCTCCTGCATTGGTAGGCGGATTCTTTACCACTAGCACCACCTGGGAAGCCCAATTTCTACTTTTCAGAGGCTAATTGAGTTCTGGAGTCATCCCCTCCCTGTCTTCAGATTTTTTTTTTTTTCCTGTAAATGTTCCCTTTCCTCTCTTATATAATTAATCTCTCTATCCCTATTGGGTTATTCCTGTGCAAACGTAAATAAGCATTGGTATTGCTTATCTAAAAACAAACCATCTGTGGACTTATGTGCTATTTAGCCTGATCCACTTCCCAGGGGGTGCTAGTGGTAAAGTACCCACCTGCCAGTGCAGGAGACATAAGAGATCTGGGTTCCATCCTTGGGTTGGGAAGATCCCCTGGAGAAAGAAATGGCAACCCACTCCAGTATGCTTGCTTGGAGAATCTCATGGACAAAAGGAGCCTGATGGGCTACAGTCCGTAGGTTGCAAAGAGTCAGACTGAGGAGACTTAGCATGCATATGGTCAAGCTTTCCTCACCTCATTCTCTCTTAAACATTCTACATGTTACACTTTGGCTTTGGCAACTCCACCTAAATGGTTCCTGCTAAGATAATGGTAGGAGATATGAGATTGGAAGTGAATGAGGAAAATTTGGCTGATAAAGTCATTTTTGAAAGCTCTTTCTCATTCAGACTTGCATGGATGATCCAATCCCTCCTCCATGTATTTGATATCATGTGCCAATAAATATTGTGATATGCTGCTGGCCAAACTATGTATTTTTGTACATTGCTTCAGTACTCCAAGAGAACCACAACTACTGAAAAACAGGAAATGGATCCTGGTGAACAGTGAACTTTCTTTCAGTGTGCATCACCCTATTATTTTACATGCTAGAAACCTGAGACCCTGGAGAAGGAAATGGCAACCCACTCCAGTATTCTTGCCTGAAGAATCCCATGGACAGAGCCTGGTGGGCTATAGTCCATGGGGTGGGTCACAAGAGTCCGACACGACTTAGGGACTGAGCATACAGGCAACCTGAGACCCATCCTTGACATCTCCTTCTCTCTCATTCCTTAATCATCAATTATTGTTCATTCGTTTTCCTAGATATTTTTAAAATCCTGTTATAGGCTGAATCGTATCTACCTCCAAATTAATATGTTGAAGACCTAACTCCCAACCTCTGAATGTGACTGTATTTGGAGATACGACCTTTAGAGAATTAATTAAGTTAAAATGAGGTCATATGGGTAGGTCCTAATCCAATATGATTTATATTCTCAGAGGAAGAGATTAGAACATAGACACACACAGGGAAGAGCACGTGAAGACCAAGGAAAAGATGGTTCTCTATAAGCTAAGCTGCTGCTGCTGCTGCTAAGTCGCTTCAGTCGTGTCCGACTCTGTGCGACCCCGTAGACGGCAGCCCTCCAGGCTCCCCCGTCCCTGGGCTTCTCCAGGCAAGAACACTGGAGTGGGTGTAAGCTAAGCAGAGAGGCCTTAAGAAATAAATCCTGATCTCAGACTTCTAGCCTTCAGAACTGTGAGAAAACAAATCTGTTGTTAACCCACATAGTCTGTGGTACTGGATGATGGCAGCCCAGGCTGACTAACACACTTCATCCCTATCATCACCACCATTGTCTAAACCACCAGCATTTGTCACCTAGACTTTTACAGTGTACTATCCATCAGGTAGGGCTTTTATCCATCTTGTTAACTGCTGTATCTTCAAGGTGTAGTATTGGAGAGGCAATGGCACCCCACTCCAGTACTCTTGCCTGGGAATCCCACGGGCGGAGGAGCCTGGTAGACTACAATCCATGGGGTCACTAAGAGTTGGACACAACTGAGAAACTTTACTTTCACTTTTCACTTTCATGCATTGGAGAAGGAAATGGCAGCCCACTCCAGTGTTCTTGCCTGGAGAATCCCAGGGACAGAGGAGCCTGGTGGGCTGCCATCTATGGAGTTGCACAGAGTCAGACACGACTGATGCGACTTAGCATCAGAAGCAGCAGCAGCAAGGCGTAGTATAGAATCTGGCATGTGGTAGGCATTCAATAAATATTGATGAGATGGCTAAATAAATGAATAGCTATTGAGGTGGTTTCCTTGTATCCATCCTTGCCCCTCTCTCCAGATGTTCTCCACAGGGACTGCTCTCTTTATAACAGAGTTCTGATTGTTTCATTTTTCATGCTTGTTACTCTTTGCTGACTCTCCTCCATTAGTTCCAGGACAAAGTCCAAAATCAATAATGTTGTTTAAATGAGTGGTATAATTTGGCTCCCAAGTCTCTCTCCAGCTGCACTGCATGTCATTCTCTCTTTCTGTCACCAATTCCAGCCACATTGGTTTTCTTTCCATTTTTCCAAGTTACTCAATGGTCTTTACACATGCTTTTCCCTTTATTTGGAGTGTCCTTCCCCATATATTTGCCCTACTCATTCTTCAGAAATCCAACCTAAATGTTGCTTTGTGAAATATTCCATGATCACAGCATCAATAAAGCTCTTTCTTTTATATCTCCCATCACTTTCCCTTCAAAACAATGATCACAATGGTAATTACTGATGTGGTTAGTTGTGAATGTCTGCTTTCCTTACCAGAGTGTAAGTTTTGTGAGACTGGGGACTGTATCTGGCTTGCTTATTATTGTATTTCTAGTGCTCAGTATCTTTATTTTATTTTTATTTGGCTGCACTGGGTTGTAGTTGTGGCGCACAGGATCTGGGCTTCCCAGGTGGTGCTAGTGCTAAAGAACCCCTGCCAATGCAGGTAGATCTAAGAGTCATGGATTTGACCCCTGGGTCGGGAAGACCCCCTGGAGGAGGGCATGGCAGCCTACTCCAGTATTCTTGCCTGGAGAATCTCATTGACAGAGGAGTCAGGCAGACTACAGTCCATAGGGTCGCAAAGAGTCGGAAACGACTGAAGCGACTTAGCACACACGCACAGGATCCCTGACCAGGGATCGAACCCTGGCTCCCTGCCCTGGGAGCATGGAGTTTTAACCACTGTACCACTAAGGAAGCCCCGGTGCTCAGAACCTTTAGCTATGCCTGCGCACGTGTACTCAGTTGCTAAGTGGTGTCTGACTCTTCTGCAACTCCCATGGGCTGCAGCCTGCCCGGCTCCTTAACCCATGAGTATACCATAAATGAATACTTGTATTAAAGCATGGGCCCAATTTCCTAGGGCTGAACATTTTACTTTAACTATCATGTACCAACTGCAATCCTAAGGTCCAGAAGTAGTACAAAGGAGGCAGTGATTAAATTCCCTCCAAGTAAGAATGAGATGGATACAAGGATGAGTAGGGAGGAGTCTTCTTTATAAAGGAGGAGTATTCAGGAAGGCACTCGATGTAGAAACAAAGGCCTATGCAAAATGCCTAGTTGTAAGGCAGGTTCTGGGAGTTGTAAGTCATTCTGTATATCCAGAGAACAAGGATCAAGGGGGTTGGTGGTGGGAGATGAATGTAGAGAGAAAAGGACTTGGTTGAATTTGTTAATGAGGTTGCATTTATCCTATCATGCAATAAACATCACTGATTTTTTCAGTTCTTTCCTTTGTTTAGGTCTATCCATGGAAGAAGCTAGTCCTGGAGAATTTTGAGCATTGCTTTGCTAGCATGTGAAATGAGTGCAATTGTGTGGTAGTTTGAACACTCTCTGGCATTGCCCTACTTTGGGATTGGAATGAAAACTGATCTTTGCCAGTCCTGTGGCCACTGATGAGTTTTCCAAAGTTGCTGGCACATTGAGTACAGCACTTTAAAGCATCGTCTTCTAGGGTTTGAAATAGCTCAGCTGGAATTCTATCACCTCCACTAGCTTTGTTCGTAGTGATGCTTCCTAAGGTCCACTTGACTTCATACTCCAGGATGTCTGGCTCTAGGTGAGTGATCAAACCATCATGGTTATCTGGGTCATTAAGATCTTTTTTGTATAGTTCTTCTGTGTATTCTTGCCACTTCTTTTTAATATCTTCTGCTTCTGTTAGGTCCATACCACTTCTGTCCTTTATTGTGCCCATCTTTGCATGAAATGTTCCCTTGGAATCTCTAATTTTCTTGAAGAGATCTCTAGTCTTTCCCATTCTATTGTTTTCCTCTATTTCTTTGCATTGTACACTGAGGAAGGCTTTCTTATCTCTCCTTACTATTCTTTGGAACTCTGCATTCAGATGGGTATATCTTTCCTTAAGTGCTTAAGTTTCCTTAAGTTAAGTGCTTATCCCTTCCTTTCAGCCCCTACATTCAGGCCTCACTAAAGACTAATCAGTCAGGAGAGAATGCATTTCCCTTTTGAAGCACAAGGGGGAATATGAGACTGAAATTTTGCAAATGGTCACAAGGCAGCCTGAGCAGTATCCTTCAGCAAGCCCTCTGAGAAAGAGGACATAGATATTTTCCCAAGATAAGAGAGGCAACCTGACACTTCATAGCTTCTAAGAAAGTGGCAACTGTTCTTAAGTTCCCTAGACATGTATTTGATGAGAGAAGTCATTGGCAAGCATGATATACCTAGTTGTAAGAGTTGTCAGATCCCTAAAAGTATCTGATGTTACTGAATATCCTATTGAGCATGCCCTAAATTACATACACGATCCTTTTTAATTGAACTCTTTTAAGGAGCCAATGAAATAATTCTGATCCCCATTTTACAGATCAGCAACCTGTATGATCAACAGTACTTCAATCACATATTAGCAAATGGTGAAAGTTGGATTTGAACTACAGTCCATGGTGTTGCAAAAGAGTCAGACATGACGCAGCAACTAAACAACATTAACAACAAACTCTCTGATCCCAAAGTGTATATCCTTTTGATTATCCCTCACTGGTTATCTTAGAAAGCCTTTGAGTTCATTTTAATTAAATCCCCCTATTTAACAGAAATGGTTCAGAAAGAGGACTGGTCAGTTGTGAGTAACGACTGATGAGACTGAGGGGGATTTTGTCCCTAGGGTGGGCTTGTGGACACAAGAACCACCAGCCACTGACCATAACTGAGCCAATGCCATTGCCATGTAAACACTCTGCAAGAAGGGGAGGCTTTGGTGAGACCAGTTAGCCATCGTCTTATTCTCAGAGAATCTTCTGTCCTCTCTGCCCCTTAAGTGCCTCATCCCTAAAACAGACTGACTTCTCTTCTATCAGGTCTCAATTCAATTGTCACTTCCTTAGAGAGACTTTCTTTCTAAAATAGCCCCTCCCCTAGTCACTTTCAGGCTTTCTTGGTGGCTCAGCAATAGAGAATCTGCCTGCCAATACAGGAGATGCAGGTTCAATCCCTGGGTCAGGAGTATCACTTGGAGAAGGAAATGGCAACCCAGTTCAGTATTCTTGCCTGGGAAATCCCATGAGCAGAGGAGCTGAGCAAGCTACAGTCCATGGGGGTCACAAGAATCAGGCATAACTCAGAGACTAAACCACCCCCAGCCAGTCATTTTCTATCCCATCACCTTATTGGACTATTTCCTTAAATGTGCTCATCACTAACTGAATTATGTTGGATTTTATTTCCTTATTTACTATTTGTTTGTCCTTCTAGGATTCATAACCTTCATATGAGCAAGGGTTCTTTTGTTTAGTTCACATTTATGTACTCTGTGCCAGAAACACTAAGTGTTAGCACATACAAACAAATCTTTGTAGAAAGAATGAATAAATGACATAATGATGAAGGACCAGTTGCAGAGGATGAACGATATGAACAGGCAGATGTCAGTAAAGAAGAGGATTTTCATGACAACAAGAGTTGTCCAAAGACAAAGCAATCTGCCTTGGAGGAGATTGTCTCCGCATCCTTGGAAGTGAGCATCCCAAGGCTACAGAAGGTGCGCCCTTGTTGGATGGTGGGGGAGGGATGATCTGAGGTTCATTTAGCGCCCCAGTAAAATTTTAATTAGATTTTGAGCCAAAACCCTGGTAGCAGGATGCTGTCTAGTCATTGTCTGTGTCAAATTATGGACTAAATATTCTCTAAAAGGGAAAGGGAGGCCCAGAGGGCAGGGGAGGCAGAGATGAGGGAGTTGATAGTGCTAGATTCTGCTTCTGGGCTTTGTGGGAAAGGCCTGACTGAGATGCTGATTGTTGTTATTCAGTCCCTAAGTCTTGTCCAGTTCTTTGTGACCCCATGGACTGCAGCACATCAGGCTTCCCTGTACTTCACTATTTCCTGGTGTTTGCTCAAACTCATGTTCATTGAGTCGGTGATGCCATCCAACCATCTGATCCTGTGGTTGGCATGCTTAAAACAAAATAAAATTAATGAAGACATTTATGAATAATCATTTCCAGTTCAGTTGCTGCTCTTACCACTGGGCTCTTGTTCCCCTTCTTCTGGACCCCACTTCCCATGTGTCTGTCACTTCTCTTCCCATTCTCATAGGGAATGGCACCACCCAGATCACAAAACTCCCCTAGTTGCCTCCATTTCTTTTCCCCCATCTATATCCAATTACTTGCCCGATCTTATCTTTTTCATCCTTTTACGTCCCACTGCATCTCCCAGCTCAAGCTCATTCTCTCTCTCTCTCTCTTTTTTTGGTCACACTGCACGGCCTATAGGATCTTAGCTCCCCAGCCAGGAATGGAGTCTGTGCTGCTTGCAGTGGAAGTGTGGAGTCTTAACCACTGGAACATCAGGGAAGTCCCCTCATAATTTCTTTTGAAGTCACTGCACCAGCTTTCCCTCTGGTCTCCTTGTCCTCTGTATCTTGGAACCTCTGATCCATTTCTACTGTATAAACTGAGTTCTTTCTAAAAACCATAACAGTATTGTAAAGTAATTATCCCCCAAGCTGAGTTCTTTCTAAAGTATAAAGTGGACCAAGTGCTCCCTCTGGAGAAAGCAATGAACAGCTCCACATTGCCCTGATCTTTGAGTCCATCCTCCTCAGCCTGGCTCCCCAGGCCCTGGCTGACCTCTGGCTCTGATTTACCCTCCTGCCTCATTCATCACCTGTACTTTGCTCATCATGTCTGTGCTTCCAGAGACTTACAATCCCTGAAGTTCCCTGAAGCCTTTGAATAATTTCATACATTTGGGCTTGGCTCATGCCTGCCCTTCTGCCTAGTTTCTTTCTCCCTGAGTTTAACTCCTACTTACCTGTGAAGACTCAGCTTAAGTCTCAACGCTGCATCCCAGCATGGGGGCTAGTGCTTAGGCTTCTCCCCAGTGATCTGTTCCACAGTGAGAAAATAGCCACGTCTTGCCAAATGTGGCTGATTTTAATCTTGGCTTTCCTTACTTTCAGTAGCTAAGAAACCACTGGCTACTTAGTTCTTCCTCTCATCCAGGATGGCATGAATTAATCCCTGCTTCATAAATTTATGTGAAAGTTGAATAAGATGGTAGATGTGAGAAATCTTCTGTGAATATCTATATGCCTATCTATTCAGCAAATAGCCCTGCCCCTTCTAAGAATGATCTAGGAGATCATGTTGGGTTGCAGCTTGGCCTATGCTTTTGTGAACTCAGGTCAGTGGGTCTCAAAACCTGCCATCTTGCATGGATCCTGAGCATCTTGGATTAAGGACTATTTGCTGTGTGGGTGAGGGAATGAATGAGTGAATTCAAGGTAGTGGGAGAAACTGAGACAAATTCAAGGCAATGTTATGGAACAGGTCACACTCTGGGAACTAAAAGTAAGTTAATGTTGCTGGAGCTTAAGGCGAGATGGGGGAGTGTCCACTAATGAGACCAGAAGGTCATAGGGGCCAGACCACAAGAGGCCAAATATACATATTAACAGATTTAAGCTGGGTTAGGAAGAGTCCTCTGCTGCAGTGTTGGAATGTGGTTACAAGAGAAGTTTGGAGGCTCCTGTGGGTCTAGGACAGTGAGAAGGCTGTGGTCATGCAGCGGCAAGGAAGGGACGGAATGGAGCACTCTCAGGAAGTAGTACAGATAGGTTTTGGTGAAGGATTGGTAGGATGGGCAAGAGAGAGGGGTGGCGGGTGGGACCTGGGTTCTGATTATTCACATGCTGAATGCTGTGTGTGTGTGTGATTCCACCCATGGGGACAGCAGTGTGCCTTGGTGATGGGGCAGTGTCCTCACTGCTCATTTTCATTTATTTTACAAATGAAAAGGCTGAGGCACAGAGAAGAAAGAAGGGCTGATTAGTGCAAGAAGTGGTGTTTGAAATACTTAACCATTTTTCTCATTATCCAAATCTGTTCCTATCCCTGCGGTAGATTGGTTAAAGGCCACAGATTCCTCCCATCTCTATTCATGCCTCTTTGTAAAGTCACTTTGCTCTTCTCATTAAAAGCCCTTTGAATCTGGGCCAGGCTTGTGACTTGACTTGGCCAACAGAATGCAGCATATGGGATGTTTTGCAGTTTCTGAGGCTAGGCCTCAGATTGTGTTTTTTGCCTTGCTCTCTTGGAACACTGCCCCGAGACCACCATGTGAACTGGTCTGGCCTGCCAGTGGATTAGAAGCCTCCTGGGAAAAAACTATGGCACTCAGCCCTCAGCCAGCACCAAATGCCAGACCTAGGGGTGACCTTCCAGTTGAATGCTGCTCACAAAGGATCTGAGATATTAACAAAATCTGCAAATGAACCCATCCAGCCACCCACAGAATTGTGAGAAATAATAAATTATTGCTATTTAACCCACTGAACTTTGGGGAGTGATTGTTATGCAGGAAAACATAACCTGAAGGAACTTCTCCATTCCCGTTACCAGTGGCTGGCTCCACTGTCTACCTGGTTGTTTCTGCAGAATCCCTTTCCCCAACATCTTACATTTAATCTGCCACCAGCTCCTAAGTACACACTGGATCCCTCTACCTCCCACTTTCCCCATGCCTTGACATGAGTTCTGGTCCTCTTCATCTCTCATCTGGATTATTACAGCAATCTCTAACTGGGTTCTCTCTCTCCTTTCTCCCTGCTCCCTACCCTTGCCACTCCATCTATCACACCCACCACAGTCAGAGCTATCTTTTCCTTTTTTTTCCAATGTAATTTGCAGCCTGCACGAGTATGTGTGTGTGCTGTCATGTCTGACTCTTTGAGACTCCATGGACTATTGCCTGCCAGGCTCTTCTGCCCATGGGATTCTCCAGGTAAGCATAGTGGAGTGGGTTGCTATTTCCTCCTCTAGGGGATCTTCCTGACCCAGGGATTAAACCTGCATCTCTTACTTTGGTAGGCAGATTCTTTACCCCTGAGCAACCCACAAAGCCCCAGAGCTGTCTTTCTTACATGCATATATAACCAGGTTACTCCATTGCTTCAAATCTTTTGCTTTTAAAGTAAATTCCCAATAATGTGATTTCCAAGGCCTTAAACCAGCCAGCCTCTGCTTCTCTTTCCAGCCCTGTCTTCCACCACTCCTCTCACAAACCTTATGTTTCTAGAGCTGCTTTATACATTCTGGTGACTTCCAGGCACCTGCACCAGTTTCTCTGTTAAACGAGGCAACCTGCTGAAGAGGTCAGAGAAAACCACTTGACTTGCCAGCAGATCTACATTCCTAGGCTGGCTATGAGGGACTCACACCGGGGTACAGATCTGAACCTTGTAAAGATCTGAACATTCCAAGTGACATCTACACTTAAGCTACTACTTTCTTCTGTTCAGTTCAGTCGCTCAGTCATGTCTGAATCTTTGCAACCCCATGCACCGCAGCACCCCAGGCCTCCCCATCCATCACCAACTCCCAGAGTCTACCCAAACCCATGTCCATTGAGTCGGTGATACCATCCAACCATCTCATCCTCGGTCATCCCCTTCTCCTCCTGCCCTCAATCTTTCCCAGCATCAGGGTCTTTTCAAATGAGTCAGCCCTTCACATCAGGTGGCCAAAGTATTGGAGTTTCAGCCTCAATATCAGTCCTTCCAATGAACATCCAGGACTGATCTCCTTTAGGATGGATTGGTTGGATCTCCTTGCAGTCCAAGAGACTCTCAAGAGTCTTCTCCAACACCACAGTTCAAAAGCATCAATTCTTCAGTGCTCAGCTTTCTTTATAATCCAGCTCTCACATCCATACATGACTACTGGAAAAACCATAGACTTGACTAGACGGACCTTTGTTGACAAAATAATGTCTCTGCTTTTTAATATGCTGTCTAGGTTGGTCGCAACTTTCCTTCCAAGGAGTAAGTATCTTTTAATTTCATGGCTGCAGTCACCATCTGCAGTGATTTTGGAGCCCCAAAAAATAAAGTCTGACACTGTTTCCACTGTTTCCCCATCTATTTCCCATGAAGTGATGGGACCAGATGCCATGACCTTAGTTTTCTGAATGTTGAGCTTTAAGCCAACTTTTTCACTCTCCACTTTCACTTTCATCAAGAGGCTCTTTAGTTCTTCTTCACTTTCTGCCATAAGGGTGGTGTCATCTGCATATCTGAGGTTATTGGTATTTCTCCTGGCAATCTTGATTCCAGCTTGTGCTTCCTCCAGCCCAGTGTTTCTCATGATGTACTCTGCATAGAAGCTAATAAGCAGGGTGACAATATACAGGCTTGACGTACTCTTTTCCCGATTTGGAACCAGTCTGTTGTTCCAAGTCTAGTTCTAACTGTTGCTTCCTGACCTGCACACAGGTTTCTCAAGAGGCAGGTCAGGTGATCTGGAATTTTCATCTCTTTCAGAATTTTCCACAGTTTATTGTGATCCACACAGTCAAGAGCTTTGGCATAATCAATAAAGCAGAAATATATGTTGTTCTGGAACTCTCTTGCTTTTTTGATGATCCATCAGATGTTGGCAATTTGATATCTGGTTCCTCTGCCTTTTCTAAATCCACTTGAACATCTGGAAGTTCACTACTTTCTTGCCTTTTCTTTTTTCCTTTCTTTCTTTTTGAAATTGAAGTATAGTTAATGTAAAATGTAAGTGAGTGATTCTCATTCAATAAATGCATCACTTGTATATGTCATGTGCAAACTAGGAGTTAGAGAAGGCTGACTACTCTGACAACTAGAAAAGATCTAAGGAAATTTTGTTCATAGATCACAACCCCAGTGGTGATCACCAAGCAGCCATGATTCTGCAATCTAGTAGAAAGAGCTCTTGACTTGGAGTCAGACAGACCTGATTCAAATCTGGTTCTTCCATTTATCATTTGTGTGACCCTGGAAAGCCATTTAAGTTTTCTGACTTCTATTTCCTCATTTATAGAAAGAGGATGGCAATCCATACCTTGCATGATTGCACTAAGGACTAAATGAGACAAAGATATGAGTTAATCCAGTATATTTTAAGGTCTTAATGATTGTTAGCCAGTCTGATCCCAGGCCAAAGGTAGAATTTTGTGTTTCTTCTTATTCTCACTTGGCATTTAGATCTAGAAGTGGAGACAGCCCAATATAATATGATTTGTTCTGTATTCTCTCTGGTAATCACCTGCTAATCAAAACAGAGGCACAAATGATACAGCCCAAATGTCAGATATGACCTTCTTGCCCCTTTAAGATCTAAATGCAATGAGTCTGAACCTCAGTTTTTACATTTTATTGCCCTTGTCAGTTGGAAGACATCCTGAAGTTTTCTGCAAATTCCACAAAGACTTAATGCTCCCAGAGTCTCTGCGTCTACTCTCCTTTTTCAACTCAGAAAAACAAAGCCCATTGCTCAATTTTCCTACTCACTCACTCATACAACTCTTCTCTCTCAGGAAGGATTCCTGAGTGTAATGGCCTTTACTGAAGTGTTGAGAGTCACAGAAGATGATTACATTATATGTGTGACAAACAACTTCTCCCATTTAATGCATTCCAGTGCTTAAACACCCTCTGTTTACCTACCATGGGAAGGTTACTTCTGACCCTTTATCCATGCAGCACCTACCCTTACACTGATTTTCTTACTAATTTTTTTCCTTTCCCCTTCCCAGCTCTTTTTATTACTCCCCCCACCCATTTTTCTAAGTAAATTCCAAATTCCTTTCCTTTTTTGCTCTGAGCAAGTTAGTGTCTCGCTTCTCCTCTCACACTTACATATACACACTTCTCAAGGCCCTAAACAGGACAAAAGGACCTCTGTACGTTAGAGCTTATCCTTCTCGGAAGGCAGTTGTGGTTAAAAGAGCATTTTTGGTTCTCTTACAACCACAATGTTTCCTATTTATCGAGGCTTACTATGTGCCTGGCACTCAGTCAGGTGCTTTCCAGTAGCTATCCCATTTTCTTATTTGATCTTCACAACATTATTACTATTTCTACAAACAACAATGAAGTGCATGTGTTAGAAAAATGAGAATTTACATAAGGTCACACAGCAAGTAACTGTGTAGAACAAGGATTAAAAACTACGTCTGTCCGGTTCTAAGTCTGTGCTCTGTCCACTTTACTACATGCAAGGGAAGAAAGAGGAAGTGATAAGAAGACCAGAGGCAATGTAAACCAATACCATCTGGTCTCCTATTGTCTCTCAACCCCAAAAGGGTGCATTTTTTTGTGTTATCTCATTATTCCTGTGAAGAATGAATAGTTATTATCATGACACCCATTTTGAAAATGAGAAAACTCAAGTAAGACAGTGAAGGAGCAGGCAGCATAGGATATTTGATTTGAAGATCACAGAGGCACTAGTTCTGGGTGATTAAGAAGTTCAAGGTATGACCATGGAAGGGAAAGTGAAGAGGAGACCAAGGAGTGAAGGGTCAGGAAACCACATGGCTACCAAAGGCACCAGGAGGGTGGCTGGACAGGGCTAAGGCGAATGACCATGAGCCAGAGGTTGGAATCTTCAGTGCAGAGGAGCTATTGGGGGTCAATGATGTCCTTGATAAGAGGGATGGAAGGTGGTGTGTCTGGAGACCAAAGGAGAAGCAATTTTTGTACAAGGGTGGAAGTGGCAATGCTAACCCCACCTCTTGCTTTTGTGGTGTGTGGAGAGTAGGGAAGTGAGAAGCCTTCCTGCAGAAGGTGGCAAGAAAAGTCCTGGAGGACTGTCAAGCATTAATAAAGGCCAAGAAGTAACCTGAGTATGAGTATGAGTATGCTCTGAAGAAGCAGAGGGTGTAGGAAAGTTTGTTGGTGAAAGAACAGGATTCTAGAGGGCACAGTGGGAAGCACTGTCAGGATGTGGATGGTGGGAAGGTGAGTGAAAGGGAGGGGGTGGAGAAGCTCAGAAGAGCTCAAAGATGAGCCTGAGAGAGAAGTCAGACAACCAGAGGGGCTGTCTTTTGGGTGGCTCTTTGGGCCAGAGAGACAAATTGTAGATAAAGTCTTAGTGGAATGTAGGGAAAAAATGTTTTGATAGCTGACTCTGTTGTCTAAGATTTTTTTCTTAAATTGATGTATAGTTGTGTTAGTTTCAAGTATACAGCAAAGTGATTCAGTTACATAAACATATAAATCACTTTGCTGACAAGTTCTGATTAGCCAAAGCTATGTTTTCCAGTGGTCCTGTACAGATGTGAGAGTTGGACCATAAAGATGGCTAGGTGCCAAAGGATCGGTGCTTTTGAACTGTGGTGCTGGAGAAGACTCTTGGGAGTCCCTTGGACAGTAAGGAGATCAAACAAATCAGTCCTAAAGGAAATCAATCCTGAATATTCACTGGAAGGACTGATGCTGAAGCTGAAACTCCAACACTTTGGCCACCTGATGCATAGAACTGACTCACTGGAAAAGACCCTGTTGCTGGGAAAGATGGAGGGCACCAGGAGAAGGGGACAACAAAGGATGAGATGGTTGGATGGCATCACCAACTCAATAGATGTGAGTTTGAGCAAGCTCCGGGAGATAGTGAAGACAGGGAAACCTGGCAAGCTGCTGTTAATGGGATCGCAGAAAGTTGGACATAACTGAGTGAGTGAACAATAGACTTCTAAGGTTTGAGAAGGGGGCTGACTATGGGGAGGAATTATAATTCTAAACCAAACGTGGCAGCTGGTTTCTGTGACTTCAGGAAGACTTGAAATGAAGTCCAGGTCTGTATGCAAGGATGGGATGCTATTTACTTGTTATACCTGCCATCTCTGGCAGAGCTGGGACTTTCTAATGACAAGGAAAGAACATTTTCTCACTCCAGGCTACTACTGGTAATGGAGAGCCATTGGAAATGTTTTGTTTGTTTCATCAGGGTGGAGGTAACATGGTGACATATAGAACAATCACTCAAACTGCTGATGTAGATGGTAGCTTGAAGAATGGAAGCAGGGAGACCCACTGGGAGCCCATTGCTTTAGTTCAAGCAAGAAGTGATGAGGCCTGAACCAGGGTGAGAGTGGTGGAGATGGAGAGGAAGAGAAGGGATAGGATACCTTGAAGTGAAGTGAAGTGAAAGTCGCTCAATAGTGTCTGACTCTTTGTGACCCCAGGGACTGTAGCCTGGCAGGCTCCTCTGTCCATGGGATTTTCCAGGCAAGAATACTGGAGTAGGTTGCCATTCCCTTCTCCATAGGATACCTTATGGAGGCGTTATTACCAGGCTGATGGGATGTAGGATGTGAAGGAGTGCATAGTGTATACAACAATGCCCAGGTTTCTGGCTTCGCTTCCAAGTAGACAGCCATCAGATCCTACCTCTCTCCGTGGGCTTCTTTGAGTACGAAGTGATAAACGCACAGGCGAGAAATGGCATAGCTACAAACCCATCATCATCTACTTTATCATCAAAGCCCTTTGATCACCCTACTAAGTTCAGTCTATGGAACGAGGCGCGAGAATTAAGATAAATCACGATAGTCAACCAGGTATTGGGGATCTTCGGGTCCCCAAGAAACCTCGTATCCCCTACACCTGCCGGGAGCCGAGGGCCAGGCGAAAGCGGGCTCCGCCCCTGGGCGGGGCATGGGTGGGGCCTGGAAGCGGCCGTAACCCAGCCCAGCTGCAGCTCGAGCCTCTGCCCGAAGTCGCCGCGGAGGGGACCGGACTCGCCCCGCCCCGCCCCCCACCTCCCTGCTCCGCGAACCCGCTGCGCCTTCTGCCGCCCGCCGCCAGGTCCAGCGGTTCCGCGGCGCTGCCAGGGAGCGAGCCGCTCGTCCTCACCCGGAGTCCCAGGTAAGGGGCGCGGCCCGGCAGCCCGCCTGGGGCGGATCTGGGACCGATCCCCGGAGCGGGGCGCGGGGCACAGTGAGCGGGCATAGAGAAGGAGCACAGGGCAGCGGAAGGGACACCAAGAAGAAGGGGGCCAGGGAGGCCACTAAGGAAGGGTACCGCGGCAGTGAAGGGGCACGTAGCCCGGGGAGGGGCCCTGAGGAGGGTCTACCCGGGCTTTGAGGGCCGCGAGGGGAGACGCGGGATCGGAGAAACAAGAAAGAGGGCGCCGGGGCTGGGTAGAAGGCTGAGCGGCAACTGGAGCGCAGCGAAGGCTGGTAGAGGGGGAAACTGGGGGGAGGGGGATGGAGGCGGGGGAGATGTAAGAAGGGAGCTGAGAGGGGCCGTGCGGGCAGAGGGTACCGAGCAGCCGACGGGCGGGGAAAGGGGTGTTGAAGCGAAGAGATTAAGGAGAGCGAGGGAGGGGAGGTGTGGAAGTGAAGAGCTAAGGGGAGGGGTCTGGGTGGTGGGGGTCGTTTTGAAATGGAGGAGTGAGACGATGAGGGGAAGGCGCGCTGGGCAGGAGCGGGAGGCTGGGCGGGGAGAGGGTAATCCGAGTGTGGTGTGGAGCGGAGCCCAGCTGGGTATAGGCAAGGTAGGTAATTGGAGTGGGGGCTTGGAGGTGGGAAGCTAGGAAGAATGAGAAGGTGGGAGGCAAGGCTAGGTCTATCCAGGCTGCAGAGAAAGCGGGTGGGGAGCTGGTGAAGGGAGTCCTGGCCTTGGATATGGGCTGTGGGAGCCTGAGTTCTGGATAGAGGTGGGCTGTGGAGAGGCACTGCAGTCTAGCAGGGGGTTGGGGGAACTGTCCTGGAACTTGGAGAGTTTAGGGTGGTGGATGGGCTGGGTCATGGTGCAGAGAAAGCCAGGTGTGGGTTGTGGTGTGAGAGTGGGAAGATGATGGGGGCCCAGAGTGGAGTCCAAGAGCATCCGGATGCTGGACCTGTCTTAGCTCCTCACAAGCTGAGGAGGGGGCGCAAGCACTGGAGCCTATTACACTGCTACCTGGAATCAGAGACAAGAAGAGAATCACTGACAGGGAAATTCATCCACAGGCCGACTCTTGTTCTAGAGTCCAAGTGTAGGAAGAGATTTTTAGGGAGGGCAAAGTGGCAGCTTCCGGCAGCTATTAGAGGTGCAGAGGGGAGTGAGAGAAGGACAGGGACATCCATCTCAACTGCATGGAATCCAGATGGAAATGGGTAAGGAATAGTAAAAGGAGCTGGATGTGTTTGTGTGCACAGGTGTGTGCCCACCTGTTCTACTCATATAAACGGAGAAAGAAAAGGGAAGTCTGTTGAAAGCCCTGGTGCTGTGTTGTTGCTGTTTAGGTGCTCAGTTGGGTCAGATTCTTCATGACCCTATGAACTGCAGCCTGCCAAGTTCCTCAGTCCATGAGATTTCCCAGGCAAGAATACTGGAGTGGGTTGCCATTTCCTCCTCCAGGGGATTTTCCCAACCCAGGGCTGGAACCCATGTCTCTGCATTGGCAGGCGGATTCTTTACCACTGAGCCACCGGGGAAGTCCCTGGTGCTTGTTTGCAGGAGCAAAGACATTCTGCTGGAGGATGGTGGGTCAGGGAAGACTTTGAGGTCATGAAGGATTTAGCTAGCAGGAGGAAAGTATGTTCCAATCAGAGGAAACAGTATGGAAGAAGGCAAAAATCTAAAATGATCTCCAACCCAAGAAATAAATCTCCAGTTTCTTAAGGATTATGATGTGAAGGGAGGCACCAGTAACTGGTAGAGGATGTTTGGAAAGGTTTTCCCTCTAAGCTGGAATTCCTATGGTTTCTCTTCATCTCCCCAGAGCACAGGGGAGATGGCACACAGTAGGTGCTCAATGAATGTTGGCTGAATGAATAATTGAGCTGTGGTTTTGCTCTTGCCTCCATTTCCTCACCTCCCAAGAATTGTTGTGAGAATCAAATATAATTTGGGTGAAAGAGCTTCATAAACTGTAAAGCACTGTGTAGAAGAGAGAGGCCACTGACGTTATTATGCAGGTTTGCCTGCATTATGGTGGTCATTTCAACCGCTATCTCTTTCCAGCCTGGAGAAGGAAGTGAACATTCTTCAAGCATCTATCGTATGCAAGGTGGAATACACAATGAAAACGCCTGGTAGAGTGCCTGGCATTTAGTAGTAGGTGCTCACTGAATGAGAGCTTTTATCATATTGTTTCTGTGGCTCTAACAGATCAGGGGAATCTTCCCACAATGAGGAAGTGGGCTGGGCTGGGCTGGTGGTGGGGAATGCTTTCAAGAAAGGTTGAATTAGAAAAGCGAGTGGAGTATGGCTTTAGGGAGGAGATTGTGTTTAGCAGGGTGAAGTTCAACTGTCTAACTCCCAATAGGAAGACAGAATTACATTTACTGAGCACCTGCTATGTGTCACATAGCAGCATATCTGTATGCCTTACCAACATTGTGAGTGAACCGAAAAGTGTTAGTTGCTCAGTTGTGCTGGACTCTTTGCAACCTATGGACTGTAGCCTGCCAGGCTCATCTGTCCTTGTAATTCTCCAGGCAAGAGTGCTGAACTGGGTAGCCATTCCCAACCCAGGGATTGAACCTGGGTCTCCCTCATTGCAGGCAGATTCTTTACTGTCTGAGCCACCAAGATTGACTGTAGTCCTCCCGACAATGCTTATTTTACAAATTAGGAAACTGTCTTACTCATGCAGTTTCTTGCCAAGGTCAAATAGCTAATAAATGCTAGGCCTGGAAACTGAATCTAGCCTGTTTGTTTGGAATCCCAAGCAATTTCCACTACCCAGGATGACTTGGTAGAAGAAAACATGAAGCACACAGACAAAAAAATTTTTTTGGAAAGGAGTTATAAAGCACTGTCATATACTAGTTTTAATTCTTCCAGTAGTTTGCCCAGAAGTCATTTTATAAACTCATTTTATAGATAAGGAAACTGAGACCCAGGGTGAGATCTGCCTAAGGTTACACAATTGCTTAGAGAGCCAGGGCTCAGTCCAGGTGTCTCTGACTTAATCCTGTGCTCTTTCCATCAAAGGGAATTTCCTCCATGTACCTCTCCACTATGTGTATTCAGCTGATCTCTTGCTGCATTTTAGGGCTGTCTCCTCTCCTTCCCCCTTTCATGGCTGAAGTTGGCCTCTTCCTTAGTCAATCAGACTCAAAGTGTTATTTTTCACACCAGATCTCCTAGGACCCATTTCCTTCTTCCCTCGAGCCTGAAACCAGAGATGACTTCCTGGATGGTCCCTGGGCCTTCATCTGTATTGCTTGTCATGAAGAGCAAGAGCTACACAGCTCTATCATTTATGTGACTGTCACAAAAGAGAGGGAAGATCTGATTGATGCTTATCTGACAAATGCAGTTCTGCATTGACCTGTCTGCTCAGATCTGCCTCAGGCAGCTGCCTGCTGGGGTGATTTTTACCTCTCTTTTGAATGTCTGTGTAGCCCCTGCCTTCCTTTTGAAAAGATCTCCTTGGGGGCTCCCATCTGAACCTATCTTCCAGCTGAACTTCTCAGCTCTCTGGCTCTCCCTGTTCTCATACCATCTTCTGGGAAAGCTACACTGTGTGCACATAAACAGAGGTTGTCAGTACAGTATGGCAAATGCTAAGAAAGAGATCTCAGGGTGCTGGGGATGTTTTTCTTTTCTTTTTAAAATTATGCCTGTTTATTTTGAATTGATTGATGATGGCTTTACAAGACTGGTTTTTATTTCTGCCATACTGGGGATGCTTTTCTATTCACCCTAAAATTGTTGTGGGCTTTCCTAGTGGCTCAGTGATAAAGAATCCACCTGCAATGCAGGAGTCGCAGGAGACACAGGTTCGATCCATGGGTCAGGAAGATCCCCTGGAGGAGGGCATGGCAACCCACTCCAGTATTCTTGCCAGGGAAAAAACCTCATGGACAGAGGAGCCTGGCAGGCTACAGTTCATGGGGTCACAAAGAGTCGGACGCAACTGATCACATATGCAGTAAAATTGATGTGGTTTTTATTTTCTTTAAGCCCAGTCCAGTCTGAAAGTCATCAGATGATAGAAGTTCTAGTAATGATGCTCCAACTGACTTGCTGTGTGACCTTTGACAATTCAGTTCTCTTTGTGGAACCTTGATTATTTTTTCCCCTGAAAATGAGGGGAGTGTATCAGACCAGGAACTGAAACTATTTTTTTACTCTTGGCTCACACCTATGGCAGACATAGCTAATAAAGACAGGCACTTTACCTACTAATTCTATGCAAGGCCAGTATAGTTTTTTTCCATATACTGTATGTATGAAGCACCCTTATACACATTTTCTCATGGACTGCAGTACACCAGGCTCCTCTGTCCCCCACTATCTCCCAGAGTTTGCTTAAATTCATGTCTGTTGAGTTGGTGGTACTATCTAACCATCTCATCCTCTGTCATCCCCTTCTGTTTTTGCCTTAAATCTTTCCCAGCATCAGAATCTTTTCCAGTGAGTCAGCTCTTCCCATTAGGAGGCCAAAGTATCAGAGCTTCAGCTTCAGCATCAGTCCTTCCAGTGAATATTCAGGTTTGATTTCCTTTAGGATTGACTGGCTTGATCTCCTCTCTGTCCAAGGGACTCTCAAGAGTCTTTTCCAGCACAACAGTTCAAAAGCGTCAATTCTTTGGTGCTAAGCCTTCTTTATGGTCTAACTTTCACATCTGTATATGACTACTGAAAAAACCATAACTTTGACTATATAGACCTTTGTTGGCAAAGAGATGTCTCTGCTTTTTAATATACTATCTAGTTTTATTGTAGCTTTCTTTCCAAGGAGGAAGCATCTCTTAATTTCATCCTGTAATCAATGTCTGCAGTGATTTTGGAGTCCAGAAAAATAAAATCTGTCACTGCTTCTACTTTTCCCCCTTCTATTTGCCATGAAATGATGGAACTGGATGCCATGATCTTAGTTTTTTGAATGCTGAGTTTTAAGACAGCTTTTTTACTCTTCTCTTTCACCTGCATCAAAAGGCTCTTTAGTTCCTTTTCACTTTCTGCCATTAGAGTGGTATCATGTGCATATCATGGGCTTCCCTGGTGGCTCAGAGGTTAAAGCGTCTGCCTGCAATGCGGGAGACCTGGGTTCAATCCCTGGGTCGGGAAGTTCCCCTGGAGAAGGAAATGGCTACCCACTCCAGTATTCTTGCCTGGAGAATCCCAAGGACGGAGGAGCCTGGTGGGCTACAGTTCACGGGGTTGCAAAGAGCCACTTCACTTTCATGTGCATATCTGAGGTTGTTGCTCTTTCTCTTGGTAGTCTTGATTCCAGCTTGTGATTCATCCAACCCAGCATTTTGCCTAATGTACTGTGTATATAAGTTAAATAAGCAGGGTAACAATATATAGCCTTACTATACTCCTTCCTCAGAGAACATCATGAGAAACGCTAGACTGGAAGAAACACAAGCTGGAATCAAGATTGCTGGGAGAAATATCAATAACCTCAGATATGCAGATGACACCACCTTTATGGCAGAAAGTGAAGCGGAACTAAAAAGCCTCTTGATGAAAGTGAAAGTGGAGAGTGAAAAAGTTGGCCTAAAGCTCAAAATTCAGAAAACGAAGATCATGGCATCCGGTCCCATCCCTTCATGGGAAATAGATGGGGAAACAGTGGAAACAGTGTCAGACTTTATTTTTTGGGGCTCCAAAATCACTGCAGATGGTGACTGCAGCCATGAAATTAAAAGATGCTTACTCCTTGGAAGGAAAGTTATGACCAACCTAGATAGTATATTCAAAAGCAGAGACATTACTTTGCCAACAAAGGTCCATCTAGTCAAGGCTATGGTTTTTCCAGTGGTCATGTATGGATGTGAGAGTTGGACTGTGAAGAAGGCTGAGCGCCAAAGAATTGATGCTTTTGAACTGCGGTGTTGGAGAAGACTCTTGAGACTCCCTTGGACTGCAAGGAGATCCAACCAGTCCATTCTGAAGGAGATCAGCCCTGGGATTTCTTTGGAAGGACTGATGCTAAAGCTGAAGCTTCAGTACTTTGGCCACCTCATGCGAAGAATTGACTCACTGGAAAAGACTCTGATGCTGGGAGAGATTGGGGGCAGGAGGAGAAGGGGACGATGGAGGATGAGATGGCTGGATGGCATCACTGACTTGATGGACGTGAGTCTAAGTGAACTCCGGGAGTTGGTGATAGACAGGGAGGCCTGGCGTGCTGCGATTCATGGGGTCGCAAAGAGTTGGACACGACTGAGCAACTGAACTGAACTGAACTGATACTCCTTTCTCAATTTTGAACCAGTCAGTATTTCCATGTCTGGTTCTGTTTCTTGACCCACATACAAGTTTCTCAGGAGACAGATAAGGTGGTCTGGTATTCCCATCTTTTTAAGAATTTTCCACAGTTTGTTGTGATCCACACAGTCAAAGGCTTTAGCAGTCTTAATGAAGCAGAAGTAGATGTTTTTCTGGAATTCCTGTGCTTTCTCCATGATGCAACCAATGTTGGGACTTTGATCTCTGGTTCCTCTGCCTTTCGAAACCCAACTTGTACATCTGGAAGTTCTCCATGCATGTAGTGCTGAAGCCTAGCTTGAAGGATTTTGAGCATAACCTTGCTAGCATGTGAAATGAGAGTAATTATATGGTAGTTTGAACATTCTTTGGCATTGCCCTTCTTTGGGATTGGAATGAAAACTGACTTTTTCCAGTACTGTGGCCACTGCTGAGTGTTCCAAATCTGCTGACATATTGAGTCAGCATCATCATTTAGGACTTTAAAAAGCTCAGCTGGAATTCCATCACCTCCACTAACTGTGTTCATAGTAATGCTTCTTAAGGCACACTTGACTTCACATTTTAGGGTATCTGGATCTAAGTGAGTGATAACCACACCATCATGGTTACCTGGGTCATGAAGGCCTTTCTTGTATAGTTCTTCCATGTACTCTTGCCACCTCTTCTTATGACAGTGATCAAAACCATCTCAAAAGAAAAAGAAATGCAGTTAGGCACAATGGTTGTCCGAAGATGCTTTACTAATAGCTGAGGAAAGAACAGAAGTGGAAAGCAAAGGAGAAAAGGAAAAATATGCCCAACTGAATGCAGAGTTCCAGAACATAGCAGAGTATAACTTTTCAATAAGCATTGCTGAGAAATAAGAGGAGAATGATACAATGGGAAAGACTAGAGATCTCCTAAAGAAAATTCAAGATATCAAGGGAACATTTCATGCAAGGATGGGCATAATAAAGAAGTAAATAGGAAAGAGAAGAAATATTTATGTAAAGAAATGGTCACTCTAACTTAATTTATAATAATTGAGAACAGAAAAATAAATATACAACTTTAAAGAATTGGTCATGTGACACGATAGGGTTAAATATGGTATAGTCAATTGAAATGATATTTACAAGGAATTTTTAAAGTCTCAGTAAAATGTTTATGATATAATGTTAAGTGAAAAGGAGTAGGATACAAAACTAAAGATCTCAGCTACTAAATAAAATACACACAGATACACATGGAAGATACAGACTCGAGAGTATGGTATGCTGTCATATATATATATATATATATGTATATATAAAGTAGGAATAGACTTCTATGCTTATATATGCAAAGACTATCTCTGAAGGATACATAAATTGTTAACATGTTTGCCTCTGGCGAGAGAAACTAGAGATTGGGAATCAGGGGTGGAAGCAAGATTTACTTTTCACTGTAAACTTTTAGGTTCCATATTACTTACTTTTTACGCTGAAAGTTAAGAAAATAATGCAAATGACAAATGGTAATAAAATAATAGTAATTTTACTATTTGATAACTTGCAAATTGTGAAGTTTGAATTATTTTTAATGTAAAATAAATGTTTTCAATATATATTATTTATATATATAAAGAGTAATGCATACACTGGTTTATTATAAAAGTGTAAAAGGATACAACTTAGGAACAGCCAGGTGGAAGAGATGCATAGGGCAGGGTATGGGGAAAAGGAGGTCTTGGAGCTTCCATGGCCTCTCCAGGTGTGCCACCCTTGCAACACATCAATGTCATCACCAGCCTGGAAGATCTCCATGCCCATTTGGTTAGGGTTGTTTATGAAGACTTCATTCCTCTAGGCATGACTGATTAAGTCATTGGCTTTTAGTCATCACCTTAATCTCCAGCCCTTCTTCTCTTCCTAGAGGTTAGCGGGTGATGCTGAAAGTTCCAATCCTCTAACCATGTGGTTGGTTCCTCTGGCAACAAGCCCCTACCTGAGGTTGTCCTGGAGCCCCAGTCACCAGTCATCTCATTAGCATACAAGACACTTAATCACTTGCACTTCCAGAGATTCCAAAGGCTTTAGGAGCTCTGCCTGGAACCAGGTACCCAGACCAAATACGTATCTTTTATTATATCACAGTACTCAATAAATGGTAACTGTTACATGGTTATTGTCACCACCATGTCCCTCATGGAAAATAACGAGTACTTAACAAGTATTTACTGATAATATTAAGGCCCAGGTATACCACAATATATATACTGTTTAAATTAAATAATAAGATATAATTTCAAAATAGATCATACTCTGGTGTGTGAAAAAATAAAGGAGGAAATGTACTTCAAATATTAACGATGGCAGTTTCTGAGTGGATGGGGTGTCTAGTAATTAAAAATTTTTCTTTTCTTTAGTCTTGTGTTTTTCCCTAATGTTTAATAATGGATATATACTTTCAAAGGTGAAATTTTCTCTTGTAAACAAAGATGACTGGTAGCAGAGCGGAGGATGGTGTGAGGTCGTTGTGATTGCTTCCCTTGTCTTAGATAGAAAAAAAGCATAATTCCTTTGACTTGCCAGTCCTTGAAATGAGCTTTGCATCTTGTACAATGAAAAACTGAAAAGTTTGGGCTATGAGACAGTTGGATCAGGCCAATTGTTCCCCTCCAATCTCACCTTCTTCTTTCGTGTAAATGCTATGTCTGAGTCTCCAAGTGTCCTGGGCATGTTCCACACCTGCCTAGTGAGCCTTGCCAAGGGGCAGGCTGATACAGCGGTGGGCGTGTAGGTCCCAAGAAAGCCTTGAGAGCTGGGAGAAAAAGAAAGGGAAGAGCAGAGGCCACTGAAGGCTTGTGGTGGCCTATTTAAGGAAGTATTATTAAGGGCTGCTAATAATCCTACATATTCATCTGGCTTTTCTTCAAGTGAGCTTTTCACCTTTTGCATTTGTCAGCTTCTTATCTTTATAGCTCACCTGAGAGGCCCAGAGAGATAAATCATCTCTCTTTCTTTTCCTTTAAGAAAAAAAGCAGGAATTCCTAAAGAGGATGACACTCTGGACATCTTATGTCAGGGCTGTCCTTCCACCCTCCTCTTGACTACACACCCTGCCTGCCTGAGTACCCAGTGTTAAGCAGGAGTGATGGCAGGTGGAGAAGTAGGGTCCCTGCAGAAAAAGAAATTAAAAAGCAAGTAAGACTATGGGGCCAAGTGCTCGATTATGGATGGCATTCAGACTGAGGTCTCAGGGAAGGTCTGGCATGTAATAAATACTTGCCAGATGAATGAATGAGTAAATGAACAGGAAATAAATGAAGGAGCTAGGCTTTGAAGGATTTGGAATAATAATAATTTATATTCACACTTGTTGGGATTTACCAGTTTATTAAGATCTTACTCCTTGTTATCTCATTTGAGTCCTGTAACAGCCCTGTGAGAAAAGCAGGGCAGAAATTGTTCTCCCCATTTTCCAGATTATGAGATTGGGCCCCAGAGTGGTCATGTGACTTTTATTAATTCAGTATACATTTACTGAGTACTGATTACATACTAGGACTTGTGCTGAAACTAGAGAAATACATTAAGAAATGAAATACATTAGGTCCAAGAGGCTTGGTCTAAAGGAGAAGCTGGAATAGTAAACAGTTTCTGAAATGATACAAGTGCTATTGGAGCGTACCGGGAGCCTAGGGCCAGGAGTGCATGCCTCTGCCCTGCCCAGGGGAGGTGAACTTTCACATGGATCTGGAAGGTGGAATAGGAATTTATCTGAAGGAGAAGAGTATTGAGGGCAGAAAGAATACATAGCTAAAGGTACAGAAGCAAGAAATAACAGCGTATTTGGAGTGGAGTATAATTTGGTATGGGCTTTCCTGGTGGCTCAGTGATAAAGAATCCACCTGCTAATGCAGGAGACATGGGTTTGAGCTCTGGGTTGGGAAGATCCCCTGGAGAAGGAAATGACAATCCACTCCAGTACTCTTGCCTGGGAAATCCCATGGACGGAGGAGCCTGGTGGGCTACAGTCTGTGGGGCTGCAAAAGAGTTGGGCATGATTTAGCAACTAAACCACCACAACAACAGCATAATTCTATAAAAAGTAGCACAGGTTGGTAGGGAGAAGCCTTAGGGGAAGGTAAAATTTAGAGAATTTCTCTTTTGGTTGGTTGGTTCTTTGTCAAGTTGAAAAGTTTGGGCTTGATCTTTAGAACTATAGGGAGCCATAAATGTTTTTGAAACAGGAGAATGAGAGCCCTGTGTTGGCTTTTCCTGGAATGTTCAAACATTTGCTGTCTTGACCTTCCTCCCTCCAGCCACTCCTAAACTCAGCTTAGGAGCTGTCTCCTGCAGGAGCCTCTCCTTGACCACCATGTCTTCAGGCTGGGTTAGGTGCTTCTGATGAGCTTCTTCAGCCAAGGCTTCCCTCTGTCTTATCACTTATCCACTGCTTTGTTACTCTGTGTTTGAGTTTTTTACTCTAATCTGCGGCCACTCAGAGGTCAGACACCATGTCTGATTCATATTTGTATTCTTTGTGCCCAGCACAGGACTTGACTCAGAACAGTGTGCTCAATAAATATTTGCTGAAGGAATATTTGGGAGGAGCTGGTTCCACCCCAATCCTGGGTTCCACCCCAATCCTGAGATGACATTTGGGGCAGGTTCAGTGAGGGGGTGATTCTGAGTAGAGTATTTCCTCAGTGATGCTGGGGTGGGGAGTGAGTGTGTGAATGGATGTGTGACCATTAAAAGTTAGGTGACTCAGAGTGACACTGGAGATGTGTTCCTGAGTGACCACAGGTCTCTTCTGCAGATGGCTTCAGTGACTGATAGTAAAGCCGGAGTCAAAGATGCTTCTGACCAGAATTTTGACTACATGTTCAAACTGCTCATCATTGGCAACAGCAGTGTCGGCAAAACTTCCTTCCTCTTCCGCTATGCGGATGACACCTTCACCCCAGCCTTTGTCAGCACTGTGGGCATCGACTTTAAGGTGAAGACAGTCTACCGCCATGAGAAGCGAGTGAAGCTGCAGATTTGGGTAAGTCCTGGGCATCTTGGGCAGAAGTCAACTCCCGAGAGCTGACTCGCTTGCTAGTACAATGGCTGGGCAGTGGGGCCAGTTTAGAACTTTGCTGGGGTTTATGACATTAGGCCCTAGTGCTATAGCATGTCTGGCCCCTGGACTGTCCCTTGCTGATTTTATACATTTGCTCTCATCTGGGGACTCAGTTGCTTCTGCTGCTTAACTGTCCAAGAGATTTTATCCTGGATTATACAGATGAGTGACCAAGAGTCTGGGCTTTGGAGTTATAGGCCTGGATTCAGATTTAAGTTTTGCCAGTTACTAGTCATGGGACCTGGACTAAGTTACTTAACCTCTCTAGGCCAGGCTTTCCTCTTTGGGGATTATAATGACACCTGTATCATAGGGTTGGTGAGTGCTTAGCATAGTTCCTGGAACATAGTAAATGTACAGTAAATGTTAGCTACTGTGTCCATAATCTATCACTGTGTAATCACCTTAAAACTTGATGGCTTAAAACAACAATAATTCATTAACACACAGTTCTGTGGATTGAATATTTGGGAGTGGCTTGGTTTCTGGCTTGTGATCTGTTATGAGGTTGCTGGCAGATGTTGGTTTGGGTTGCAGTCATCTGAAGGCTTGAGTGGACCTGAAAGATTCCTTTCCAAGGTGGCTTACTCATGTGTCTGGCACTGGCTTTAGTAGAAGACCTTTGTTCCTTCCTACATGGCTCTCTTCATACAATGTCTTAATGACATGGAGCTAGGGGGAGAGATCCAAGAAACCAAACCGAAGTGATGATGTCTCTAATTAGAGTATGCTGCTGCTGCTGCTAAGTCACTTCAGTCATGTCCGACTCTGTGCTACCCCAGAGACGGCAGCCCACCAGGCTCCCCTGACCCTGGGATTCTCCAGGCAAGAACACTGGAGTGGGTTGCCATTTCCTTTTCCAATGCATGAAAGTGAAAAGTGAAAGTGAAGTTGCTCAGTCGTGTCTGACTCTTAGCGACCCCATGGACTGCAGCCTACCAAGCTCCTCCATCCATGGGATTTTCCAGGCAAGAGTACTGGAGTGGGTTGCCATTGCCTTCTCTGTAGAGTATGCTATTGGTCACTAATTCAGCGTAGAAAGAAACTATACAAAAGTATGAGTCCTGGGAGGTGAGGATTATTGGGGACCATCTTGGAAACTGGCTACCACAGCTACTATTATTGGTATTTACCAGTGTACTAATAAAATATATACATATTTGAGATGATAATAGCAACATGTACATCATATACTTTTTGATAATGAATTAACATTGAGATTGGAAATTTTAAAAACCTGTGATTTAAAGTATTCAAAACGTATTATTTATTATCAGTCCACTCAACATTAATACATTGTGCATATATGTTATTAGTATAATCTGTATACAGTACTTTTTGTTTTACAATTTTTTTCCATGTATTAATATTATCTCACAACCCCATGGGACAGATATTCAGAGCATAATTAATTTACCTTAAGTTGACCACACTGCTACAAAGTGAGATTCCAATGCAGATCTTCTGATTCTAAACTATGAGTTTTTTTTCTCTACACTGTGTCCATTAGGTATTATAGAGCCCATGTTTCCATTTGTGGTCATATTAAGTATTAATTCATATAGAGATAAAAGTTTATTTTGTTTATTTATTCTCTATTAAAAGCATCAAGGAATCATAAACCACTGGAAATGGGAGAAACTATGCAGACCATTTAGTTCATTGGTTCTAGAAGTGTGGTGTCCAGATCAACAGCATCAGCACCATTAGGAATTTGTTAGAGATGCAGAATCTCAGGTCCCTTCTCACACCCAGAGAATCAGAAACTCTGGGGTATAGCCGAATAACGTGCTGTAACAAACCATCTGGGTGTTTTGAGGTAGGGTAAAACTGAAGAACCACTGATCTGGTTTAACTGCCTCATGGTGAGGATCAATCAGCATTTATTAAGTGCCTATTATGTGCCAGTGCTTCCATTTGTGTAGTCTGACATCCTCCCTGCAGCCAGTGCACAGAGTGGGCTGAAAGCACAGGATATCCGGGGCATGGCGAGCAATCCAGTGAAAATGGAGCAAGGCCGAGAAAGAGCTGGGAGGGGATGCTAAGAGAGATTTGCTGGAGAGGCTGTTGGGTGGCAGTTTGGGGGTTAGAGAGACCTTAGACAACAAATAAAAGGTTCTTGACATGGGTCAGAGGCTACATGCCTGATTATTCCTTAGGGAGCTGAAGAAACTTACTCGAGTTTATTATCTTTGAATACAAGATCAGTGTATACTAATATTTGCTATATGGATTGACACGGATGTCTTCATTTGATCTCCACATTAGATGGTTGTATATCCTACACTCAAACACTCTACAGGTGGAAGGAGACAAGTCTGCCTTTCTAAGGGATTGGCAGTGGCGGCTCCCTCACTCTTTTATTCATTTTCAGCCCATTGTGAGCTTTTGCAGTTTTCCTGTGCCTCATTAAGTGGGTTTATTGATTGTACTGCCTATTTTTAACGAAATGAACCCCCATGATATATATGTAGCTTTAAAAGAAACCCACAAAGAAGCTTCTGATTGAGGACTATACTAATTATAGTGAGCCTAAGTGAGCACAGAAAATGGCTAGACATGTTTCCCCAACACCTAGCACAAGTTCAATGTTAGCCATGTTTTGAGGTAAAATCAATGACAATCTAATATGATCTGACATAAGCACATTGCTTTTGCTAAAAAAAAATTAGCAAAGGTGTTTGTGTGTGTGTGTGTGTGTGTGTGTTTGTATGCATCTGTACTTTCTGTAGCAGAAAATAAACATTTCTGTACTGTTCATAAATGCATTAAAATGTAAGCATTTGAATATTGCCTTTGTCATTGTATTTTAATATCTTTTGTGTACTGAAGCAGGCAGATATATAGGCTTTGGCAAGTCACTCCTCTTCTATGAGTAGGTAATATCCTCAACTGTAAAGGTCTCACAGGTTTGTTGAGGGGAAGCTACACGTGATAACATAGTATTGTGCCTGCAATACTGTGTATTAAGAATACAATAAAAGTTAGGTTCTGTCCTCTCTCTGCTCCTGATGCTCATGCAGACAGTGACTGACTTCCCTCCCAAGGTTTCCCACCTGTGGTTCCAGAAGTGCTGGAATGGCATCCGGGGATTCATTAGCACTGTGTGAAGCGTTCAATTAAATTTCTCAAGCTCATTCAGTCTCTCCCAGGGGATTTCAAAAAGCCATTGTCAGGGTGGAAGGTGGAGAGGGAAGAAGAGGAGGTTAATATTGCTGTGCAGGACCATTCACAGAAGGAGTTTCTGCCACCTCTGGGGGATCGTGGTGGTGCCTTGTTTCTCAGCGTCCCTCGCCATGTAAGTCCTTGAGAGCCTCTTCTGTGTCCAGAAAGGTTAATTACTGTGGACTAGAGAAGATAATCTGACTGGGGAGGTAAGGGTAGGGGAGAAATCTCATTAATAGAGAGTGAGAGCATGCACAGGTGTGGAGGGAGGAGGGAGAATTGGTAACTACACAGCAACAGACCTGACTAGAGGCCACTTATTGCTTGGGTGCTAGTTGCCAAGCAACCCCTGGGGACCTGTGGGAAGAGAAGAGTGGGAGGTTGGCCTTCCACTACCCATTGTGAGGGCTATTGGGTCTGGGGGAAGGGAAGAATCTGAGGGTCTGTGGGATGATGGAGCCAACCCAGGAATCCTGGGTTTTAGTCCTGGCTCTGCCCTGCAGTGTGGTCATTGTGTGATCTGGAGTAACTCTTCTCCTCCATGGACCTGTTTCCCCAAAGATCAAAAGGAGAAAATAATCCTCTCTCTTCTTACCTCATGGGATGTTGTGAAGTTCAAGGGAAGACATGGAAAGGAAAGTCCAAGGAGAATTATGAAGCTTTGAGTAGCTCAGGATTATGGATATTGTCAGTCATGTGCATTCTTCCTGTATGTGCTTTAAATCATTCTTTGTGTCTTCACATCTTCCCTCTGACCCAAGGAGGTAGTTATCTCCTTAAAGAATGGGTGGTTGGGCTTCTCTGGTGGCTCAGTGGTAAAGAATCCACCTGCCAGTGCAGGAAGATATTTGACCTCTGATCCGGGAAGATCTCACAAGCTACAGAGTACCTAAGCCTGTGTACCATAACTACTGAACCTGTGCTCAAGAGCCTGCAAGCCACAAATGCTGAAGCCCACAAGCCCTAGAGCCTCTGCTCTGCAACGAAAGAAGCCACTGCAGGGAGAAGCCCATGCACCATGACTAGAGGGTAGCCCCTGTTCATCACAGCAGCCCATGTAGCAAAAAAGACCCAGCACAGCCAAAAATAAATAAAATTATATATATATATGCTTAGTTGCTCAGTCTTGTCTGACTCTTTGCGATCCCATGAACTTTAGCCGGCTAGGCTCCTCTGTCCATGGGGATTCTCCTGGCAAGAATATTGAACTGGGTTGCCATGCCCTCCTCCAGGGGATCTTCCCAACCCAGGGATCGAACCTAGGTTTCCTGCATTGCAGGTGGATTCTTTACTGTCTGAGCCACCAGGGAGGTATATATATACCCCACCAATATAGGTGGTTGAGCCTAGAGATGTCAAATTCCTTGTGCAGAGCCAAACAGTGAACTCTATTCTTTTATTCATTCAGTAGACATTTATCTGGTACTCCCTCTGTGCTAGGCACTGTGCTAGCTGTGGGGAAATACTCTTTCTATTCTCTTGGAGTTTTCATTGAAGTGGGGGAGATAGACGCTAAGTGTCACTGTTCAGTCGCTCAGTGGTGTCTGACTCTTTGCAACCCCGTGGATTGCAGCATGTCAGGCTTCCACGTACATCACTAACTCCCGGAGCTTGCTCAAACTCATGTCTGTAGAGTTGGTGATGCCATCCAACCATCTCATCCTCTATCGTCCCCTTCTCCTTCTACCTTCAATCTTTCCCAGCATCAGGGTCTTTTCCAGTGAGTCAACTCTTTGCATCAGGTGGCCAAAGTAGACACTAAGTATATGAGTGAAAAATATCTAATTTCATCTGTGATAAGGGCCATGAGGAAAAAAAAATCAACTTATTTCAAACTCCAGCACTGAGGTGCTGAGCTCAGGAATCACTAAACTGTGACTTGGGTCTCATCCCCAGCTTGCAACTGGGGCTCAGGCTCATCTATTCACAATTTAAAAGGCTCACTCCAGGCCTGGTCTCTGTCAGGGGATGCAATGGAAGGGGCCTCCACTCTGGAAGGCCAGGATGTCCTCTTTCTCACTCCCACTAGCGAGGCTTTTTTCTTTTGGTGACCTTCTTGTCAGGAAGACTTAAAAATAGGTGTGTCTCTTGTGTCTGGAATTACTTGTTTAGAGAATGAGAAATGGACTGGCTGGCCCAACATTTTTCTGTCAAGAGTTCAAGAATTCTGTGTTTTGTGAAGGATTTAAAGATCACTGTCCTCACTCCCGGGCTTGTCCTGGAATTGTTGTTCTCTATCCTCTTTTTCTTTCTCTGACCTCCCTCCTCTGAAATCTTCAGTCCCTATGGTGCTTGTGTGTACCTCCATTATTCAAGTTGTTTTGTTGTGTTGGTGATGATTTTGGGGGAAGGGGCACTGCGCCACACAATCCCTTCCTCTGTCTTTTAGCCAGCTGTGTAAATTTTGTCAACCTCTCTCTCTCTCTCTCTGACTTCCTGCCTTTCTCTTATAATGACCCATATGATTACCTTGGGCTCACCTGAATGATTGAGATAATCTTTCCCATTTTAAAACCTTAACTTAATCACATTTTCTAAGTCCCTTTTCCCATGCAAGGTAATATATTCACAGGTTCTGGGGATTAAGACATGGATATCTTTCGGGAACCATTATTCTGATTACTACAGCATCTATTAATAACATGGAAAAAACCTAATATAAATTCTCCCCATTTTTCAGGGCTCTGACTCGGGTCCCCTTGTCTCTAATGAGAGCCCCCTCTGCCAACTCCCTGAAACAGGTCCTGTCTGTGGCTTAAAAGGCTCAGACTTCCTGCTGAGAATGCCTGCCATCTTGGTTGGTGCCAGCCTGTGAGCTTGGAGCTTATCACATCTCAGTCTCATTTTAGACATGAGGAGGCTGAGGTCCGGAGAGAGAGGACTTTACTAAGGGCCCATTGCAGGGTCCTTAATGCCACCTTCAGGAAGTTGAAATCTGGCCACCAGAACATAATGCAGAGCCACAGAGAGGCCGATGGACAGCACAGAAGAGGCTGGAGGCTGAACAGGAATACGTGGGCTGTGACAGGTCCCTGTGGCTTCAGGAATATGGAGACATTGCTGAGTACAACATTCCCTACTTAGCTCTTATGATATTCAGAATCGATTTTTCTAGGCAGCAAATTTCCTGGTGTGGCTGCAGAGACATGTTGATACTTTTATCTTCCCAAAGCCGGTAGGAACCAGCTGCTAGGAAGTTTAATCTGATTTTTAAAACCACAACAAAGACTATGGGAGGTCAAATCAGAATTGCAGGCATCGTCTGCTTTTGTAATTTGCAAAAGAGTGAACCAGCAATCCTGATCTGCTCTTCTAGGGGCCTGCACATTTTGGGGCCACCACTGCCTTCCTGCCACCCAAATTGGCGCAGGAGGAAGAGAAGTAACCCACAAGCCATTTGCACATTCATTCATTCAATAAACATGTATGTCTATTATGTGCCAGGCACTGTCATAACAGGGCAAATAAACAGCTACAATACAAAATAAGTGATATAAAGGGATGAAGAAAGTGCTGTGGGAACACAGGAAAGGAGCTACTATCTCTGCCTGGGAAAGCTATTTTAGGCTTCACAAAAAGGGGCCATTTGTACTGGGTGTTGGCAATTGAGCTAAGAGGTTTTCAGGTTAGTGCTGGGGAAGATCTTTACAAGCAAAAGATGTGTGCAAAATCACGATTGCTTTCAAGGACCCATATTGTGTGTCTGGCTCTGGTAGGCTCTGCAGGGATTGGTGAAACACTATCCCTCCTTCGAAGGAGAGGGTGGTGCTCGGGTGTTAAGAGAGGTATAACATACAGAAATAGCGACGATGCTGCAAATATTAATGATGCCTTGAGAGAGGTACAGAAAGTTTTGAGAGTTCAGAGAGGGAGCACTCCTTCTAAACTTGAGAGCATCAGAGAGGGCTCCATGGAGGAGGTGGCTTTATGGTAATGAAAGCTGGCTCTAGCATATAATCACATCCTCAGGAGCAGGGCTCTCCATCTCATTCATTCCCTCTGTGGTACAGGCTGACCTCAGTTTTTGACTCTGCGGCTGCGTGCTGAGATCCCTGCAATGATTTACTTGTTCAAGAAGCAGCACAGCATGTGATCAGGGGCACGGCCTTTGGATGGAGCAACCTGTGCTCCAGAACCACTTCTGCTGCCGTCACCTAGTTCAAGTCCCATTATTTCCCTGTACTTCACTTTCCTCTTTCTAAAATAAGGATAATTTTAGTAACATCTGCCTTGTGTTGTTGAGAGAATAATATGAGACAATGCTTAGCCTAGTGGCTGGTACAGAGTAAATGATCCTTCATTGGTAGCCTTGTTTTTATTAACTCTGTTACTCTCAAGGGTTGATTTGTGGCAACTGAAAGTCTAAATGTGATCTGAGCTGATTCTGCATCCTTTTTAGGAGTTGAGGAACATCCATCTGAGTGCTTTCTCTGACTCTCAAGCTGAGTGGTATTGATGGCTGACTGCTTTGCCAAAGCCCTGCCCTAATGGCACATGCAGTTTAGTTGGGAAGAGAAAACAATTCAGAAGACCATTAAGGGCTAAAATGTGTGTTGCTGATAATTTTTCATCAGCACTTCTCTTTATTTAATGAGCACAATACCGTTTTGGTTTTCCTCCCCTAACCACACAGCTCCTTGTGTAATTTTTAATTGTATAGCTATAGGAAAGAAGTAGCCAAGACATTTGCTGCACACGCTTGAACTGTTGGGTCAGCAGCTTTGTGTTACTGCCCTAACTCGGGGAGAAGGTATTTGTGTCTTACAGGGATATGTAGCTATATATTTTGTTTGTTTTCATTTGTTTTAGTCACTGAGTCATGTCTGACTGTTTGCAACCCCGTGGACCCCCTGCCAGTCTTCTCTGTCCATGGGGTTTTTCAGGCAAGAATACTGGAGTGGGTTGCCATTTCCTTCTCCTGGGATCTTCCCAGGATCAAACCCACACTGGCAGGCAGATTCTTCACCACTGAGCCACTGCTATGTATTTTACTAATTGTGAAACACTGGAAATTAGTGATGTGGACAACTTGATGTGGTCTTTAAACAACTCTCTGCAGTATTCTTTGCTGTTACCATAAATTGTATTTAAGTGCTTGCTCTCTTTTGCTTTTCAATTGTATCAATACAATTGGTAACCCTCAACATTTTAATATTAATAAAATAAACTGTGGTGCTGAGTGTATGCAGTGGCATGCAGGGAAGGGAGAGTTCAGTATATAAAGTGGGTAAGAAAGACCTCTGGGAGGAAGGGGGAGGGCATTGCAGGGTAAGGCAAGAGGGGAGGGTGTAATAGAGATATTCCAAGCAAGAGGGGGCTCTCATAAGCTGAAATGAGGGCAGATATTAAGAGATAGGGTCAGTTGCCATGTGCTTTGTAGGATGTTCTTTCTGTGAGGTGACTGAAATCCTCCCACATCTCCCAGTCACAGCTCTTGCCTCTGCTCCACCTCCCACTCACCGTATCCTTTCCAGCCACAACAAACTTCTATGCATTTGTTCGTTTATTTACTCCTTCATTCATTCAGCAATATTTACATTGTGTGCACCAAGCATTGTTTCAGGTGCAACAGACACAGCAGTGAAAGTAACAAATGGAATTTCCTTTCCCACATTCCCCTAGATTTAAGGAGGGAGACTGGCAATAAATAAATATGCAGTATGTTCTGTGATGATAAGTACTCCAGAGAAAAATGCAGCAGGCAAGGGGGATAGGCTAGGATAGGTGGGCTGTTTATAAATTTAATCAAGGTGGTCAGGGTGAACTTCACTGAGCAGGGCACTTTTCAGTAAAATTCTAAAGGAGGAATAGGTTATTTGGAGGAAGAGGATCCCAGGCAGAAGGGAAGGCAAGTGCAGGAGCCCTGAGGCAGGGGTATGCTTGGCACATTCCAGGGAGAGTAGAAGGCCAGGGGGATGGAGCAGAAGAGTGGTCACAGATGAAGCTGGAGTTAGTGGGAGGGCTAGATTGTCTTGGGCCTTGGAGGCCTTGTAAGTCTTTGGGTTGTTTTTTTTTTTAACCCAAAAGGTATAATTGTTATACAAAAACCTGTACATATTTAATGTCTATAATTTGATGGGTTTGGACACATGCAAATACTTCTGAAACCATCAGCACAATCAAGATAATAGACTTATTCAACTCCAAAGTTTCCTTGTGCACTCTTACCCCCTCCTTTTTTTCAGTAGTAAAAGCAGTTAACATGAGGTTTGCCCTCTTAAAAATTTTAAGTAAATACTACAGTTCTGCTAACTTACAGGTACTATGTTTTACAGCAGATCTCTAGAACTTGCACCTTGCATAACTGAAACTTTATACCAAATTCATCAAGTCCTCACTTCCTCTCCCCTCAGCCCCTGGAAACCACTGTTCTATTTTCTGCTTTTATTTGACTATTTTAGATATCTCATATAAATAGAATTATGCAGTAATGTTATTGGCTTATTTCACTTAGGATAATGTCTTCCAGATTCATCCATGTTGTTACAAATGGCAAAAATCTCCTTTTTTAAGGCTGAGTAATATTCCATTGTGTGTTTATACCACTTTCTCTTTATCTGTCTAAATCAATGGACGTTTGGGTTGTTTCCATATCTTGATTAATGTGAATAATGCTGCAGTAAACATGGGATTCAGATATTAGTTGCTCAGTCATGTCTGACTCTTTTTGACCCTATGGACTGTAGCCTGGCTCAGCTCTGTCTATGCAATTCTCCAGGCAAGAATACTGGAGTGGGTAGCCATTCCCTTCTCCAGGGGGTCTTCCCAACCTAGGGATCAAACTTGGGTCTCCTGCATTGCAGGCAGGTTGTTTATTGTGTGAGCCACCAGAGAAGCTGAGAAGATTCTTGAGAGTCCCTTGGACAACAAGGAGATCAAACCAGTCAGTTGTAGAGGAAATCAACACTGAATACTCGTTGGAAGGACTGATGTGGAAGCTGAAGCTCCAATACTTTGATCACCTGATGCAAACAGCTGACTCATTGGAAATGACCTTAATGCTGAGAAAGAATGAGGGCAGAAGGAGAAGAGGGATACAGAGGATGAGATGGTTGAATGGTATCACCGATTCAATGGACATGAACTTGGGCAAACTCCAGGAAATAGTGAGGGACAGGGAGTCCTGGCGTGCTACAGTCCATGGGGTCGCAGAGAGTCAGACATGACTTAGCAACTGAACAACAACAAAAAACATGGAATTGCAGATATCTCTTTGAGGTTCTTACTTCAATTCTTTTGAATACATACATACCCAGAAGTAGAATTTCTGGATCACATGGTAGCTCCGTCAAAGGACTTGAATAGACATTTCTCCAAAGACACATATGAAAGGTCCAACAAGTATATGACAAAATGCTCAGCAGCAACTAGGAAATGCAAATCAATACCAGGAAATATATTCTCATACATGTTAGGGTGGCTATTATAAAGCTAAAAAGATATGAAGCATTGCGAAAGACTTGGAGCCCATGTACACTGTTGTTGGGAATGTAAAATGGAGCAGCTGCTATGGAAAACAGTATGGAGTTTCCTCAGAAAAATCTTTGAAAGCTTTGGGCTTTACTCTGGATGAGATGGGAGAATTTTGGGCAGTGGAATTATATGATCTGACTTATATTTTTTAAAATAAACTTTAGTTTTTGATAACTTTAGATTTATAGAAAATTTCCAGTGATTGATAGAACAGAGAGTTCCCATATATCCTTCACCCAGTTTCCCTATATTACCATGGTGCATTTGCCAAAACTAACTTAAAATTGATACAGTATTAGTAGCTAAATAGACTTCAATTGAATTTCACTAGTTTTTCAACTAATGTTCTTTTACTGCTTCAGGATCCAATCCATGCTGCACTTAATAACTTTTAAAAATTGAGATATAATTCTTATATCATAAAATTAACCTTTTTAAGATTTACAGTTCAGTGAATTTTAGTATTCACAAAATTGTGCGACCATCACTACTAATTCCAGAATATTTTAGTGTCTTGCACTTTAATATTTAACAGGATTGCTCTGAGGCAGGGTATGTCTGTTTCAAGAATAAATTATAAACCAACAACAGGCAGAAGTGGGAAGATTGGTTAGGAGTTGTAATAATCAGGCTGGGAATGATTGTGGTTTGAAGTAGAGGGGTAGGAGTAGTGGGAGTGAAAGTGGTCAGTGATGGTAGTCAAAGTGTGTATGGTTTGAAAATATTGTTGACAGGGTCTCTTGTTAAATTGGATGTGGGAGAGAAGGAAGGAGAGGAGTCAAGGATGATCCCAAGCATTGGGACTGAGCAGCTGGAAGGTTAATGATGCCTCTGACTCAGATCTGGAAGACTTCAGGGACATCAGGATTTGGGGAGACAACTGGGTACTGAGTTTTGGTTATGTTAAATTTGAGATGCCTGTTAGATAACCAAGTGAAGTCACTCAGTCATGTCCGACTCTTTGTGACCCCATGGACTGTATCCTACCAGGCTCCTCTGTCCATGGGATTTTCCAGGCAATAGTACTGGAGTGGATTGCCATTTCCTTCTCCAGGGGATCTTCCCAACCCAGGGATTGAACCCAGGTCTCCCGCATTTTAGACGGACGCTTTACCGTCTGAGCCACCAGGGAAGTCCAATAACCAAGTAGAGATATAGAATAGGCTTTTGGATAAATGAATCTGCGGGTCAGGGCAGAGGCCCTGCCTGGAGATATAAATTAGCAAGTCATTAGCATAGAGAAGGTATTTAAAACCATGAAGCCAAACAAGATAAAAAGGGAGGGTGTGAAGATAGGAACATTCTAAGGAGTAAAGACCAGAGATATTCCAACATGAAGATGTTGGGAAGATAATCACAAAGGATACTGAAAAAGAACAACTGAAAGGGGAAAATGCAGGGTCTTTGCCCCCAAACACAGAATTTTCTAGAGGGAGGAGAGATAAGCTGTGTCCAGTGCTGCTGCTCAGCCTGTATGAGGACTGAGGATTGACCACTGGATCTAGCAGCAGGAATTTTATTGGTAACCTTGACTCTAGCTGTTTTGGTGGAGTAGTGGCAATGAAAGCCTGCTAAGAGTGAGAGAGGAGAAACTAGAGAGACCAGGCGTACATAGCACTTTTAAGGATTTTTGGTAGCTGAAGATGAAGGGGGATGTTAGTCAGAAAATGTTTCTGATTTTTGTTTTTTAAGATGAGAGAAGTTGCATCATGTTTGTGTGCTGGTGGGACAATTCAATAGAGATCAACAAATCAAGCAACCAACAAAGAAAGAAAACAAAACTGACATTGTGGGAGACAGAGGAGAGCTTCTAGGTCAGTGTCCTTGAGTTGATGAGAGTGGGATGACAGTGTGAGTCCTTGCTAGGAGCACAGACTGGGCATCCATATTAACATGGCAGAGCTGGAAGGAATGGGCACAGGTGCAGCTAGGGGTTGGGTTCCCAGGTGGCGCTAGTGGAGAGTACCCACCTGCCGATACAGGAGACATAAAGTGACGCGGGTTCGATCAGGATCCTCCCTAAGTCAGGAAGATCCCCTGGAGGAGGGCATGACAATTCACTCCAGTATTCTTGCCTGGAGAATCTCAGAGGACAGAGGAGCCTGGCAGGCTACAGACATAGCATCGCAGAGTCAGACACGATGAAGTGACTTAACACACACACACACCCAGCTAGGGGCTACATGTGCTGGTGGGAATTCTCTTGGATACACTTTTTTGGTGGAGTAGGAAGCAAGGTCGTCAGCTGAGAGTGAGGTTGGGAGAGGGGATGCAAAGATTCAAGATCAGAGGAGAAAGTCGTCTCAGAAGGTGGAAGAGGGAATAGACTAGGGAAATGTAATTTGATTGCTGATTAGCATTAAGGCTCCACTTGAAATTAGTGATCATCAATTTAAATTCATAAATTCAGAGCATAGTTGTGTGTTTGCTCCGACCATGTTTTGCTCTGTGGATGCAGTCATAGAAGAGGCAAGAGAGTTGGCTCTAATGAAAGTATTGTTTTGCTGAATGGGTATGACAAAGGAATCGAGGACCAACGGAGTCTGAGGTGTGTGCGGGAAACCAGTGTCATAATTGGCCCTAGAATTCAAGCTGGGCAGAGAAGGAGGTGATGATGTAAAGGCAGTGAAAAGATGGTAGAGGTTGAAGACTCGCAGCTGGGAGTCTAGAAGGAATGAGCTAGAAAGATCACAGCTATCTGAGAATAGGAGGTTGAAATTCCTATTGGTACCAACAAGGTGGAGGGCATAATTGTGAGTGGCTGAGGCAGGGATGGAGATCAGCATGACGGGAGAAGAGGAACTTGAGGGAAGATGTGGGAAAGCTCACCTCTGTGGCTATGAAATCACCAAGAATTATGGAGAGAGTAACATGAAGCAAGAACTGCTCACTGGTCAGCAGAGGGATGAGTGGGTGGTGTAATCTCATAATGTAAGACCCAAAGCTGGAGGACATATTGTTTTTTGAAGGAGGGAAAGAGAATGCTCTGCAGGCTGGGGTGGAAAGCAATAACATGTGTCCTACTTTCTGGCCCAGAGATTCAGAGGTGGTGAGAGAGGAGCAGCCATCAATTTGGGAGAACCCATGCCCTCAAGGAGAATCAGCTTTCAATCACAGCAGGAAGGTGAGGAAAACATCCAGACCAGAGGTGGAGGAAAATGAGATTTTTCTGATGACCAACTGTGGGTTTCAGAAGGCCCAGGGAAAGCCTTCAAGGGGAGAGGAGAAAATAGGGCTAGAAAAGATGATCTACATAGCTGTATGGGAATCAAAGCCCAGTAATTAGGAATGGCTGGGCAGACTGGGGCTTCTTGCCATGACTGACATGAATAGAGGAATAAAGGCTACAGACAGTGGTTGTGTGGGGGCCACAGGGGAGGGATATGGCTCTTGCTTCCTCTTGATCCCTGGTTTTAGAGGCCCGGAGGCTGGAGGATCTTGCTTTCTTACTCAGAAGGCCTCCCTCTCCATTTCACACATCAATAGTTATTGTGGCAATAAACAGCAACCACCATTTATGTAAAATATCTTCACCTGTAAAATGGGGCTAATAATACCTCCGGCAGGGTTGATGTGAGCTGACAATGGCACTGCCTAATGGCCAGCACTGTGCTCAGTGCTTTTAGCAACTCATGTTATTCTCACAACAATCCTGTGAGCTAGGTAGGTATTGTTATTATCCTTGTTTTATAGATAAGCAAACTGAGGTCCACATTTCCCCGGTGGGTCAGCAGTAAAGAATCCACCTGCCACTGCAAGAGGCACAGGTTCGATCCCTGGGTTGGGAAGATACCCTGGAGAAGGAAATGGCAACTCATTCCAGTATTCTTGTCTGGGAAATCCCAGGGATAGAAGAGTCTGACAGGCTACAGTCCATGGGGTCTTTAAGAGTCGGACATGGCTTAGTAACTAAACAAGAACAACAAAACTGAGGTCCAGAGAAGTTAGGTAGCTTACTTAAATTCACTAAAATAGTAGGTGGTAGAGTCCAGATTTTTTTTTTAAAGATTTTTATTTTGATGTGGAGTAGTTTTAAAGTCTTTATTGACTTTGCTACAATATTGTTTCTGTTTTATGTTTTGGTTTTTTGGCCCCAAGGCATGTGGGATCTTAGCTCCCAGATCAGGGATTGAACCCATACCTCCTGCATTGGAAAGCGAAGTCCCAACCACTGGACCTAGGAAGTCTCTAGACTCCAGATTTTAATCCAGGTTTTTCTGACTTTAGGGGCTTCCCTGGTGGTGGAAATGGTGAAGAACCTGCCTGCCAGTGTAGGACACGTAAGAGACCAGAGTTCAATCCCTGGATCGGGAAGATCCCCTGGAGGCAGGCATGGCAATCCACTCCAGTATTCTTGCCTGGAGATCCCACAGACAGAGGAGCCTGGCAGGCTACAGTGCATAGGGTTGCACAGAGTGGGACATGACTGAAGCAACTTAGCACGCATGTACATTGTACTTCAAAACCCATGTATGATGCTCTGTACCCCACCCTCCTTGTTATATCATTACATATGTAATGACTTGGGTGCTCAGAAAGCACTCAATAGATGGTGAAAATATTGTTGAGTTATAATTTATTGAGCAACAACTATAGATTGTACAGTTACTTTACATGCCTTTAAAAGAAAATCACCACAATGATGGAGCACAGAACAGATGACAAAACTACCAGACTCAGAAGTTAAGAGACTTGAACAAATATCATCAAAGTTAGTAAATGGCACAATAGGGGCTCAGAACTTGTGCTCTTTTTATAGCCGACTGCCTTCACCACTCTTCCGGTTGCCCTGTGATGCCCCAAGGACCTCACAGGTGGTTGAGAGTCAGTGTCATAGCTGAAAATTGGAGCTGCGTCTCCAAGGAAACACGCTCAGAAAGGGATGGGTTATCTGTTTCGAACTATCCCCCGTTAGCTTTCCAGCTTCTCCCTTTCTACCAGCCCTGTCTCTCTCCACCCTCTACAGCTTCACAGGTGATTCTGATGGGCCTCACTGATAAACAGGTCTGTAATTCAGTGGTTCAGTGCTTAATGCAGTGTTCGGTGAGGAGCGCATTCTTCCAGTATGAGGATGGGTGGGAGCTTCATTAGTTGTGGTGGAGGTAGAGTGAAAACATGGCCCCAGCAGTGTGACAAGTAATGATGTCTCTGAGCCTCTGTTTCCTCAGCTGTAAAATGGGAATAACATTAACAGCTACTTTATTTAGTAGCACAGTAAATGAGAGAATAAAAGGAAAGGACTTAGCATGGTGCCTGTGACATATCAGGTGGTCAGTAAGTTTGCCCACAGTCACACAGAGAATGGTGGAGCAGGATGAGTTCACGAGTGCTCTATTGTGCTGTACTGTGTGACTAGCCTTGGTTGCTGCCATTTTAAAGACTGGAGCCATGGTGTGTACAGGGTGGGGTTCATCAGCAGGGAAATCAGATGTGAGCTGTGGACCTTTTACTCCCATTTTCAATGGGGTGGAGAGAGCAGCAGTGCTCTGCCCTTGAAGATGCCTGGATGCCTTCAAAGGCAGGACATTCTCCTCGCTTGCTGGGGTCTTGCCTGATGGGTTGCTAAGGGCAGGGGGAGGTGTCAGGGAGGCCATTCAACTGAGGATTTATCATTCCTTCCTTCTGCAGACTCCCCCTCCCCCCACATCATGGCCCCACACCACTGCCCGACACCTTGGGTTGCCAGGTGACAGCTGGAAACTCTTATCCTCTCTCTACGCCTGTGCTTCTCACCTTCCTCTGTGAAGTCTGTCGACTCTGTGTTAATGACGCAGAGACTTTGAGCTCAGGCCCAGGAGGTGGTGGGGAGGGAGACGATGGAGGGGTCAAGTCCAAGCGGGTGTCTATGCTCCCTTTCTTGAGCACCCCAACCACTGCCCCTAGCTTAAAACTGAGGGTCGCCCTTTGTTCTCAGTTCTGGTCCTACTTATCCAGTTGTTCATAAAAACTATCAGTTCTATCCTCCAAATTTCTCTTGTATGCATCCCCTCCTCAGTTCTGTGCCCTAAATATTAACGAGGGCAATCTGAGCCTGGCTGTCCTTCTGTCCCTTTCCTACCTCAGATTCTTGTTCTCTTCTCCTTAGACTGTATCTGGAGCCTGAATGGATCTCCCTGCCCTCAGCCTTGCTTCCTTCACATGCTCGCTGATCACTGTCACTGCATGGCTTTAAACCAGGGAGGGCTGCCCATCCATACCCAGGAAACTGCTTTGCCTGGCATTCCAGGCCCTTCCTTACCTTCCCAGTTCCATCTTCAGTCACTCACCTTTCAGTCAGTCCACACTGCACCCTTGTGTTTTCCAAACTGCCAATCCAAACATAGGATGTGCTTTAAAAAACCCCAAAGTTTATTTTTTAGGATAGTTTTAGATTGCAGAAATTTTGCAAACAGTATTGCAGAGAGTTCCCATTTACCCCATCCCCAGTTTCTCCTTTTATTACCTTATTACACTAGTATGGCACATTTGTGCTAATTAACCAATATTGATATCTTATTATGAACTGATATCCACAATTTATTCATATTTCCTTAGTGTTTTTTTTTTTTAATCTAATATCCCCTTTCTGTTCCAGGATCCCATCCAGGATGCCACATTACACTTAATTGTCATCTCTCCTTAGGCTCCTCTTGGCTGTGAGAGTTCAATTCAGTTTAGTCGCTCAGTTGTGTCCAACTCTTTGCAACCCCATGAATCACAGCACACCAGGCCTCCCTGTCCATCACCAGCTCCCTGAGTTCACTCACACTCACGTCCATCAAGTCAGTGATGCCATCCAGCCATCTCATCCTCTATCATCCCCTTCTCCTCCTGCCCCCAATCCCTCCCAACATCAGAGTCTTTTCCAATGAGTCAACTCTTCGTATGAGGTGGCCAAAGTACTGGAGTTTCAGCTTTAGCATCATTCCTTCCAAAGAAATCCCAGGGCTGATCTCCTTCAGAATGGACTGGTTGGATCTCCTTGCAGTCCAAGGGACTCTCAAGAGTCTTCTCCAACACCACAGTTCAAAAGCAACAATTCTTTGGCACTCAGCTTTCTTTACAGTCTAACTCTCACATCCATGCATGACCACTGGAAAAACCATAGCCTTGACTAGACGGACCTTTGTTGGCAAAGTAATGTCTCTGCTGTTCAATATGCTATCTAGGTTGGTCATAACTTTCCTTCCAAGGAGTAAACGTCTTTTAATTTCATGGCTGCAGTCACCATCTGCAGTGATTTTGGAGCCCCCAAAAATAAAGTCTGACACTGTTTCCAATGTTTCCCCATCTATTTCCCATGAAGTGATGGGACCAGATGCCATAATCTTTGTTTTCTGAATGTTGAGCTTTAGGCCAACTTTTTCACTCTCCACTTTCTCTTTCATCAAGAGGCTTTTAGTTCCTCTTCACTTTCTGCCATAAGGGTGGTGTCATCTGCATATCTGAGGTTATTGATATTTCTCCCACCAATCTTGATTCCAGCTTGTGCTTCTTGCAGCCAAGCGTTTCTCATGATGTACTCTGCATAGAAGTTAAATAAGCAGGGTGACAATATACAGCCTTGATGAACTCCTTTTCCTATTTGGAACCAGTCTGTTGTTCCATGTCCAGTTCTAACTGTTGCTTCCTGACCTGCATATAGGTTTCTCAAGAGGCAGGTCAGGTGGTCTGGTATTCCCATCTCTCTCAGAATTTTCCATAGTTTATTGTGATCCACACAGTCAAAGGCTTTGGCATAGTCAATAAAGCAGAAATAGATGTTTTTCTGGAACTCTCTTGCTTTTTCCATGACCCAGCGGATGTTGGCAGTTTGATCTCTGGTTCCTCTGCCTTTTCTAAAACCAGCTTGAACATCAGGAAGTTCACGGTTCACGTATTGCTGAAGCCTGGCTTGGAGAATTTTGAGCAGTACTTTACTATCGTGTGAGATAAATGCAATTGTGCGGTAGTTTGAGCATTCTTTGGCATTGCCTTTCTTTGGGATTGGAATGAAAACTGACCCTTTCCAGTCCTGTGGCCACTGCTGAGTTTTCCAAATTTGCTGGCATATTGAGTGCAGTACTTTCACAGCATCATCTTTCAGGATTCGAAATAGCTCAACTGGAATTCCATCACCTCCACTAGCTTTGTTCATAGTGATGCTTTCTAAGGCCTACTTGACTTCACATTCCAGGATGTCTGGCTCTGAGTAATCACACCATCGTGATTATCTGGGTCATGAAGGTCTTTTTTGTACAGTTCTTCTGTGAGAGTTAGGATACAGTTTTTTGCTACTTCCTTCCCCTTCTCCAGAGATGACCTCTCCTCATTTCCCACCAGCAAACTTCCATTTGACTTAAAGACTCGGTTCAAGTCTAAGCTCCTCTGAGACTCTTTTCCTGACCCACCTCTCCCTGAGCCTGGGTTTAGGGCCCCTCCTTTAGTTCTCATACTTACCAGCTATATTGCATGTATCTGGAACTTGTCTGTCTTCCTCTCAGATTGAAAGCTCCCTGAGGGCAAGGGCCAAGTCTGATATAGATCCACAGTTCCATCACACAGCACAGGGCCTGGCAAGGAGTAGGCATTCAGTAGAAGTTGTTAAAATGAAATTGAGTTCTCAGGTTGTACTTTATACCTCTCAAAGTCAAGGCCAGCATTCTCTATGCACCTCACCATGCCCGACCCTTCCCTTGGCCCCAGATTAAGTTTTACCGCCCCCCAGGGAACCTCCTCTGGACAGTTCTGCCCATCAGTGGCTGGGAGGCCTGGGCTTTCTCTCAGGTTAGCCTCTCTGGAATGGACATGCTGCTTTCTTACTTGCTGTCCTTTCGTTGCCCTCTGGACACTAGTCTGGTCAGATCATCTGGTATATCTGATCTCATTTGATCCTGAGAGGTCTTGTCATCCTCATTATATACATGAGGACACTGAGGCCCAGAGAAGTAAAGCATTTGTGCTTTATCAGAGGTCACATAGCTGGATTACATGAGACTCGAACCCCAACTTTGGTGACTCACCTCCAAGCCTGGGCTCTTCCCACTGGACCACACGATTTCTGCATATAAATACTGAGACCTAACCACAGCAATAGTTAAGTGCTGCCGTGAGCCATTCCAGGACACCCCAGCCTCTTCTGCAGGGACGGTACTAATAGGGCTTCAGGTTGAACCCACAGTGCCATAAACTGGCTGAAGCTTTCAGTTTTCTCTGCTGGGACTTGGGGAGGAAGAGATAAGGGAAATAAGAGAGAAGAGAAAGAGTGATTGGAGAAAATCAGAGGTGATTCTAAGGTTGGATTTTGTGTTCAGGCTCCCATGAGATGCCATTTTGTGGGGAGAGAAAACGTTCTCTCTGGCTACTGTCCTCCCCTACTGCTGTGTTGCTGTGTTAACTGATTGAGCCCAAGGCTGGCCTGGAAATTTACCACCAGCAGAGGCATAATTAGACCTCTAATTTCCTTCCAGGGAAGTTTGCTCAGGCAGTTAGCATCCCTGCTTTCTTGGATTCCTCTCTCTTCACACTTTTCTACAGCTCCACCTCTCCGGGAATCCAAGGCCTGTCCTGCATATGACACCAGGGGAAGAACCACAGATTAAAAGCGCAAAGTGTCAATTAAATGATTGTGACTAATGTTTATTCAGAACTTTACAGCTGCCCAAGCACTATCACAACATTCATCTCAGTTTATCCTCCCAACAACACCAAAGAAAGGATATTTGCTTTGCAGCTAACTAGTTGGCTCTGACTTAGATCTGGTTCAAGGTCAGGTGCCAGGAAGTGGCAGAACTGGAATTTGAATTCAGATGTGCTTAATCCCCAAATCTAGACTCTTAACCGCTGCCCCTCACAGAACCCACTCATTAATACTTACTGTGTTTAATTAAATGAAGTATAAATGCTGAAGGACAGTAAAATTAATGGGATGATGAGAATGAGGATTTTAAGTGGCTTCTTGGAGGAGGTGGTTCACCCACACTCCTGAGATGGAAACTAAAATGGTGCCAAGGTATATAATTAAATATATATACTTATTCCCAAAGGGATTTTTAAAAACTATTTTGATTTATTTATTTGGCCTTGTTGGGTCTTAGTTGCAGCATGTGGCATCTTCAGTCTTCATTGAAGCATGCAGCATTTGGGATCTTTAGTTGTGGCAGGCGAACTTTTAGTTGCAGCATGTGGGATCTTCAGTCTTCATTGAAGCATGCAGCATTTGGGATCTTTAGTTGTGGCAGGCGAACTTTTAGTTGCAGCAAATGGGATCTAGTTCCCTGATGAGGGGCCAAACCCAGTCCCCCTACACTGGGAGCATGAAGTCTTAGCCTCTGGACCACCAGGGAAGCCGCTCCTAAAGGGATTTAAGTGGCAGAGAGAGATTAGACAGAATGAAGAACTTCGTCTTTCATCTTTTCTATGCTGCTCCAAATTACTTTCCAGCAATTCAGTTAATCCTGTAGAACAAAAAGCAAAGCAAAAAAAAAAAAAAAGAAGAACTAGAAGAGTTTGTAGTCTGGTGGAGGAGACAGTCACCTTGGCAATTCATACGTGATTTCATTAGAGAGAGGGTAGAAAAGGGTTTAGGAAGGCTGTGAGGTCAGATTGTCTGATTCAGATTTTTATCTAGCTATATGACCTAAGGCAAGTATTTAACCTCAGCAACTTCATCTGTAAAATAGTTGTGATAATAGAACCTCTCTCAAAAAGTTGTAAGAATTAGCATAGTACCTGGCATGCTCTTATTCTCAATAAATGGCAATCAGTCATCACTTCTGCTTGTGGGTATTGGAGAAAATGAATTGGGAAGGAAGCATTTGAACTGAATTCTGATTGGTAAGTGGTGACAAGTTCAGCAGGGCAGGGGATCAGGCTGTTCCAGTCAGAGTGGCCAGTATCAGAAAAGCAAGGAGACTTTGAAGAACACAATGTTTGGGACCTGGGGAACAGCTTAGGATGGTTAGAACCTGAAGAGAATGTAAGAGATGGCATAAATTTAAGGCAGTGAAACTGTTAGATTAAAACAATCAGGAATAAATGTAACATTTTAGTATTCTGGAAGTCACTCTAGCACAGGGGTTAAACTCCTACCTCCAACATTTGTTAGTTTGGGCAAGTACTAACACATGTTGTGCCTCAGTTTCTTTCCTACCTGCCTCAAAGAGCTGATTGTGAGGGTTGATGAATAATGCAAGAAAAAAATGTTTGTCACACTGCCTAACACTTAGTAGGTAGTCAATTCATGCTAGCAATTATTATTACTCTTGCTATTGTTATTACTACTACTATTGCTCTTTACAGAGCTAGAAGGGGCCCTAAAAATCATCTAAAGATGGAAAACCCAAGGCCCAGAGTGTGAGGGGTGAGGTGGGGGAGCTGGTATTCATAAACCCACAAAGCAAGTTAGTGGTAGAATTGAATCATACCCAGGCCTCCTGACTTCCAGCCTGTACCATGTGGCTCCCTTATTGTCAGGCTGCCTCTGACAGGTCCCTCCTCCCTCTTTACATGATGGTCTCCCCTCCCTTGTAAATAAATTTCAAGGCATTTGCTTTGTAGAGCTGAGTGTTTATTCTATTTTTAGAACACTGTGGCACCTGTATGCAAATGATCCTCAGGGGACTTGTCTGCTATGGTGACTCAGGCCAACTCCCAAGAGAAAGCAGCTATGAGACCAAAGGGAAAGCCCAGCCCAGGGCAGGTTGGAGATCCTGGACTGTCTTTCTAAGTTAAGTCCCAGAAGTCCTAGGGAGTTCATTCTAGCCTATTAGCTGCCCTGTATATATTAACTCCGTATGTCTCTGTTTAGAAATGAGTTCATAAGTGGGTCCCTGGACCAGGCTTTAGCCCAAGGTTTTGTCTTTGGCTGAAAAGGTTTTAGAATGTCATGTCAGAAGGTACCATGGAAGCCAGGCTTGTGGACATTTACATTTATTTAGCTTTTGTTGGCTCAGGTTCTGGGAAAATATTTCTTACTATCAGGAAAATGGAAGTAATTGGGGATTTGGAGAGAGAAGGGCTTTATCAAGACAACCTGATGGTTTTGCCCTGCTGAGCTGGAGAGAAATGGGACTCATGAGATGACACTGGAGAGAAATGGGACTCATGAGATGACAAGGAGGAGACAGCAAGGCCTCAGATTCATCTCCCATAAAAGTCGGTGTCCCCTGGCCCTTGGCATAAGCAGCAATTTCCCCATCCTCAAAAGCCTCACCATTTAGCGCACACTTACTGAATGTCCCCTACACAACAGGTTGGGTGCGTACCTGTTAAGTCACTTCAGTTGTGTCTGACTCTTTGCAACCCTATGGACTGTAGCCCACCAGACTCTTCTGTCCATGGGATTCTCCAGGCAAGAATACTGGAGTGGGTTGCCATGCCCTCCTGTAGGCAATCTTCCCAACCCAGGGATAGGACCTTACATCTTAGATGTAAGATGTGTCTCTTCCATCTCCTATACTGGCAAGTGGGCTCTTTACCACTAGCGCCACCTAGAAGCCCCCTGTGTTGGGTGGGTACCACTAAATCCCTCGGTGTTTCCCTGTTCTCTTCTGGACAGTGTCCAGGTGCCTGGCATTCAAGACCTCCATGATCTAGTTCCAGCCTCACTTCCTATTTTAAGTACTGTGTTTTGAAAATTGAAAATGCTATCAATTGTAAGGTATATCCTTATTTCAGAGATGTTAAAATGTGAAACAAAAAAGGGCATCTTAGAATCCATATAATATTGTACTTTACACTTCAGTGAAAATGGAACTGCTTATACTTTCCCCAGATGCCATGCTGTTTTAGGCCTTACTATTTTTTTTTAATTTTTAGCTGTTTATAATGGAAAATTTCAAACATACACTCAAGTAGGAAGACTAAGGAGTACTTGAGTACCATCATCCATCTACAACAATGATCAGCTTATGATTTGTCTTCCATATTTTTTCCCATGTTTCCTTCTCCCTGGACTATTCATAATAATAGCAACTGCCAGTGTTCATTATGAGTTTAGTTTTTCTTAACTATAAAAGTAATATATGCTCATTAGAAACACTTTGAGATTATATACAAACATAAAGAAGAAAATTTTACTGACACTGTGGTCGGTTTCTTTTCTATGAATTTTCAACATAATTGAGGTCATGATGTATATTCAATTTTATATCTTGTCTTTTTTAATGTAAAGCTATGACATGAATACAGCTAAAGTTGTTAGAAAATCTTTTAAAATATATTTTTAATGACTTCATAGTATTTTACAAGGAAAATGTACCATATCTATTCATTAATTCATTCATTAACAGTATTTGTTGCATTTACCATATTTTGGTCACTCTGAACAGCGGCAAAACAATGAGGTACAAGTTCTGGCCTCTCAAAGTTTAGTTGTTCTCTATTGTTTGAACATTTAACTACTTTCCAACTTGGGGCTGTTATGGATCACATTGCAGTGATCAGTGATCATCTTTGTATATAAAACTCTTCCTCAGTTTCAGATTATATCCTTCGATAGACTTCGATTAGTGAGATTCCTATTGTACTCTACCTTTGCCAGCATCGAATATTATCTTAGTTTAAGTTTAGCTAATTTAATAGATTAAAATGGTATCTCATTATTTCAAATGGCATTTCTCTGATTACTTATTGAACAATCATCTATACATTTATTAACCATTTGTTTTCTTCAAATTGTTTGACAAGGGTCCTATTTTTTATCACCAGCCATTTCTTAATATAAAACCTAACAATCATTTCCTTTTGCTTGCTGTTACCTGGGGATATATTAAGTATAATCTTGTTTCAAGCTTCTCTTTTTTCTCCTGGCCCTCTCCCACATCACTTCTTCTCCCATTTCTTCCTGTCTTGAAGGGGAGTTGGGTGAGTCACTGAAAGGATACAGCAGGTGGCAAATTAAGCAGATTCCCTAGGGAGACTCCTCAGACTGCTCTGAATAGTGCTGATGTCAATTGGGAGGCAAAAAGACTGAAGAGGAAATGGATTGGCAACTCTAATGCTAAATTTGTCCATGCAAAAGCACTGGGGTGTCAGGGATGATTGTTCTTTCAGCAGGCATCTTTAAAATACCTGCTAGTGCCCAGATCTGTCCTGGGTACTGATGAGGGCTTAGTAACTGGAGAAGACACAAATGAAGTAGGTCTTCCTTAACAGTCAACTATGTACATGTCTAAGGGATTCAGACTAAATGGAAATGTCCGGCAGACAGTTGGAAATTTGTATCTGAAACTCAGAAGTAAGGGGCCCAGGGGATAAAGAGCCAGTTTAGGAGACAGGAGCAGGAGGAGGTGCAGGGGAAGCGCTGGTGAAGTAAGGTTTCATAGAAACTAAGGAGGGGTTTTGAGAAGAGGAGCAAGTATGGGGCATGTCATCTTTGTTATCTGAGGCAACAGAGAGATAATATTCCCCAGCTTTCTCTCATTTATTCATTCCTTTGTTCATTCAGTATTTTTGGAATACCTGCCAGGTGCCATGCCTTGCTCTGGGTTGTTGCTGAGGCTATAAAAATGAAAGGCACGGCCCTGAGTCCACAGCCTACATGAGGAGATGTAGATGGGAGTTGAAACAAATCCCTGATATAGATTCTATGATCCATTCATTCAAGAATAGTTATTGAAGGGACTTCCCTGATGGTTCAGTGGTTACGAATCCACCTGCCAGTGCAGAAGACACCATTCAGTTGCTGGTCCAGGAAGATCCCACATACAGTGGAGCAACTAAGCCCATGAGCCACGACTGAGGCCGCCTCGTGCTAGAGCCCCTGCTTCACAACAGGAGAAACCTCCACAATGAGAAGCCCGTGTACGGCAGCCAGAGAGTAGTTCCCACTCACTGCAACTAGAGAAAGCCAGCCCAGCACGGCCGAAAATAAATAAATAAATATTGAAAACCTAAGATATGCCAGGTTCACTGAGGAGCAATGAAAGGAACCACTATATCTTTAGTTTATCTGTGGGAAGTAAAATATAGTGCCTATATCTTAGTGGAAATCATTCGTATCTGTGAGAGGCTTTGAGGGTTTTGTGTGAGATCAATGCCCAAAATAAGAATGCAGGGTATTCACCTCTCTGGGGCTGGACTTCTCACCTGTAAAATGAGGGAGGTGACCCTATAGGTATCATATGTATCATCCTATAATCTCCCAAAGGATTTTGCCACATGTGAGGTTAGCTTCCCTGCTAGACTGAGAATTCTGAGGGCAGAAATCATGTGGGTCTTATTCACTGGCACAGTGTAGGCTCAGTAAATGTTTGTGGAATTGATTACTCTCACATATGTAATCAATTCCACAAGGGCTTTCTAACTTGCAGGTTCTGTGTTCTCCTATCACTAAAATAAAGCTCAGGTATATTCTGTGAAGGTCCAAAAAAATGATGATGAATTTTGATATTGGATCCCTAAGAACTTCCCAGAATAGGTGCCCTTTGACCTGGACCTCAAAGGTTAGATAGGAATTATGGTGGGCAGGGAAGTGCTTTTGAATACCCAATCCTGGGTTCCAGTGACCTCTTTTCCTGCCCGCTGTCCTCAAGGATCACTACCTGTGACTGAACTCCTTGGACTCCAATCTTCTTATCTGTAAATCAATAGTGACAATAATTCATGGTGTGCTGGAAAGAATACTGGAGGTGGAGTCAGAATATTTGCATTTGAGTCCCAGCCTAGTCAAAAAAATAAGTAGCTGTAACATCTTAGGAAAGACACTTTACCTCTCTGAGTTGCAATTTCGCTACATGCAAAATAAAGCAATCAAGACTGGATGAGCTCAAAGACTGGTTTCTTCTGACTCTCAAAAGTTTGTATCACAAGGTCATTGTTAGAATCCAATGAGATGATACAACAAAAATGCTTATAAACTGTAGGGTGCTCCAAGTGTGGTCTATACTACTGAGGACAGATGGGTGTAACACCAAGCCGACTTTAAGGGGACACTCTTTCTTTTCCTCAATCCTTTGATTCTCCTTGGCTCCACCGAATGTCCCAGAAAAGCTCTCTCCTTCTGCTTTCCTCCCATTCCTATGGGACATGATGCCTCGGCTCCCAGGTGCTACAGAATACAAAGGGCTTGGAGTTTGGCAGCTGTGGGTCAGGGCATAGGATGAGGGAAGAACCAGCTCAGAAGCTCTTATTACCTGCCTTCCTGGTGCTCATCATCCCCCCACCTCCACCCCCATAACCTCACCTGGAGGGAATGAGCTAAAGAGGGGCAGGAAGAAGTTTGACTGGCAAGCATGTTTATAATGGGGCAGGATCCAAGCAAGGACAGAGGCCCCAGAGATAACCTCTTCCTAGCTGTGTGACTTAAGTCTGTCACTGCTCTGGGCCTTCCTCTTTTGTCTAATAACTTGGAAAGGAATCAGAAAGAAGAGGGGACCCTTTTCTCACAGGTGATTTTCCTACCAATCCTGAGTTTCTAAATGAGTTTTCTGTCCTTAGCACAGAATCAGCCTTTGAGTTTCATTCACCAGCATTCTTATTAAGTGCCTACTATGTGCTGGGTGCTATAATTGAGGACCTGGGATTTAATTTAGCTTCAAATAAATATTGGGTCTCAGAGGAGACAGATGAATAACCCAGTAACTTTAATAAATGTGATACATGCAATGATCTAATGCCAAACAAAAGAGGGCAGAGAAAGAAGTTACTTCGTCAGGAGAGAGGAGGTCAAGGACAGTTCAGAGGATGTGACCTTGAATAAAGTTGTAAATCATAAAGGAGAAAGGGGATTTCAGGCAAAGATCAGCGTATCAGATTAAGGTCCAAGGGTGTGAAGGAGCAGTGTTTGGAAAACCACAAGTAGTTAGGCAAAGCTGAAACTCACTGGTTCAGTAGAATGGGAGGGAAGGAACTGGAAGGGAAGCCTGAATCAATCCTGAAGGGTCTGCTTTCTACTGAGATGCTTGTAGCCTATGAGGTGGCCAGTGGGAAGTGAAGGGAAGGATTTAGACCAAAAGAGATGAGATTTAGAAAGACCCATCTGACATTCATTGTGCTCTATCAGAAATGTTGCAGTCACTCCCAAAGTTCACCCTTTCAGTCCTTTTCAAGTATTTATTGGAAATCTCCCTGCCCCCTGTGCCAGTGCTATGCCAGGCACTGAAGACCAAAGAATAAGCAAAACCAGACACCTTGTTCTTATGGTCCTTGCAGTTTGGCAGGGGAGACAGTCTTTAATCAAATAATTACACAAATAAATGCAAAATTACAGTGAGGATGAGTGCTACAAAGGAGAAGTACATGGTGCCAGGAGAGGATGTAATTGTGGCATTTGACATTGCCAGGATGGTCAGGGAAGCTTCTCTGCTGAGCTGAGCTGAGCTCCAGAGGAAGAGTGTTGCCTCAGGGAAAGGTGCTAGAAGGCTCTGTGGGAATGGCCTCTCCTGCTTTAAAGTCCCCATTCAATACATGTTTCTCTTTACAGTAAATAGACACTATAGAGTTTAAGCAGGTATGTATAATAGTCAACCTTATATCTTCAGGACCTTACCAACACTTACCACAGAATCAGTGCCCAGTGAAGATTTGGGAAAAAAAGAAAGGAAAAGAATGAAAATCCTTTAGGCACTTTAGATATTTGGAGATGGCAGTACCCTTCCTCAGATCTGCTTTCTTGCTTCAGCTGCTCATCCCATGACACTGTTTCAAGTTCCTGTCACTGTTCTTTCTGGTCATCCCGTTTGATTGTGGCTCCTGTGACAGGTGATTTGAAACATCAGGGATGGGGTCCAGTGCCAGGAACATTTGTCTCTTGGAGCCAGAAGACCTGGTTTTATTTAAGCCTCTTTTCATCATTCACCTCTACAAGTCTCAGGTTTGGTTGTTTTTTTAATATGGAATGGAGATATTGGTTCTTCTCTCCTGGGATTTCTCTGGGAACTAACTGAGATAATAAGAAAAAAATACTTTGTAAACTCTAAGAGCTAAACAAACATAGGACTTAAATATTTGGAGGGCTGCCACATGAGTGAAAAATTAGATTTATTCTTTGGGTCTCCAGAGAACAGAATTAAATCAATGGACAGAAATTACCACATGCAGCTTTCAGCTCAACAGAAGGAAGATATGCTGTAATACTCAGAACGGTCCATCAGTGGAGTGGCTGCCTTTTGAGGTGGTAGGCATCTAACACTGGGAACACTTAATGCAAGTATGCTATAGAAGGAATTCGTTTTTTAAGTAAGTGGGTGGATTGAGTAACTTCTAAGATTTACTTTTAATTTTAGAATTCAACAGTCTGATAGTTAAGACACGTGGAGGAGCTGGGAGAGGGCATATGTGGCCAAGAGAGTACATGAACAGACATATGGAGCAGAAATGAGTATTGCATGTGTGGGTGACAATATGGAAATTCCAGAAATGATGGATCTGTGTTGGATCAATGATTCAGTGGAAAATAAAGAAGGTAACTAATATTGGTTGAACACCTGTGTGCCAGACACGTGACTCCAATTAAGCTTTGTGGGTGATTTCCAGCCCTTTCCTATGGTGGAGGAGAGACTTAGGGAAACTTAGACATGGTTGGAGGTTCTCCTGTCTGGAAGTGGGCTGGGTCCTATCCTGAGGAGTGGAGAAGAATTCAGAATATACAGTCTGGTTGGGCTATAAGCTGTGTAAACAATACATAAACTTTTGTCAAAACACAGAATTTCAATCCTGACTCTACTTCCTTATAGTTTGTGACTCTAGCAAGTTACTTAAACTCTGTGACCCTCAGTTAATTCACATATAAAATGGGGACTCAAACTTGTCCTGCTTCAGGCTGATGTAATAGTTAAGAGGAATAACCTACAGCAAAGGACATTCTGGGAAGAGGACAGGCTTTGGAATCAGACCTAGGTTTGAATCTCAGTCTGCCATGAACTGGTTACAAGATCTTAAATTTTCCTTATCTGTAAGTACAGATAACAATATTTCAAGGCTGTTTTGAAAATTAAGTAAAATAGGAAAAGTGCTTAGCATAGTGCTTGGCACTTAGCAGGTTTTATTTGGTTAGTACAAATAATAAGATTCCATATATGAAGCAATATTTTTTTGTGTGAAGCACTTATTGAAGTGCCAGGCACATAGTAGGTGTTCAGTTGATGTTATCTCCCTTCTCTCTGGCCCCCGTGTCTGTCAGTCACACTGACAGGGCTGCTGGAGGCCAGGGCAGTGGCTTGCATATCGTCGTGTCCAGTCTCCGGCATAGTGCTCTGCCCATATAACAGCTCAATGAATGTCTGCTTTGTAGAAGTGAATCAATTGCTCTTGATGACACGATCTCCTTCTTCAAGTAGACAGTGAGTCATGCCTCTTTTTTTTTTCCTTCTTCCTGTCTCCTCTTTGGTTCTATTTCTGACTCTCATCAGTGGGAGGGGAATCAATGTTCATCAAAGTGATTTTTAAAAATAAAAGAGAGAGGGAGTTTCAGGAGCAATTCTCTGGGCTACTTTCCATTGAGCACAGGATAGTGAGAGCTGGACTGTTGTTTCCAACCTTGCTTTTCTTTAGGTGAAAAACAACAATATTGACAGTAATAAGCACAGCTACTATAAGCTTTATTACACACCTACTATGTGCCTGGCACTCTCCCAAGCTCTATGAATACATTATCTCTAATCCTCACCTCATGCGAAGAGTTGACTCATTGGAAAAGACTTTGATGCTGGGAGGGATTGGGGGCAGGAGAAGAAGGGGACAACAGAGGATGAGATGGCTGGATGGCATCACTGACTCGATGGATGCGAGTCTGAGTGAACTCCAGGAGTTCGTGATGGACAGGGAGGCCTTGCGTGCTGTGATTCATGGGGTCGCAAAGAGTCGGACACGACTGAGCGACTGAACTGAACTGAACTGAACTGAACCCTCACACAACCACTTCAGGACTGGTATTATTATTTTGCAGACAAATACTATTTGATTTCACTTATAGGAGATACCTAGAATAGTCAAATTCATAGAGTCAGAAGGTACATTGGTAGATGCCAGAGGTGGGGGTTTGGGGAGGGGGAATGGGGAATTTATGTTTAATGGGGACAGAGTTTCAGTTTAGGAAGGGGATGGGTGATGGTGAGAGTTGGCCGACAATGTGAATGTACTTAGTGCTACTGAACTGTAGAGTTAAATATGGTTAAAATAGTTTTATATTATGTGACTTTTACCACAATAAAAAAAATTAAAGAAAAGGACTGATATTGTCACCACTTTATTAATGAGGAAATTAAGCCTTAGAAAAGTTAATAATACAAGGGACAAATACTCCTATACTTGAGTACCTAGTATGAGCTAGACATTAAAAAAAATCTTACTTAATTACAAACACCCTACAAAGTAGGTATGATTATTTTTATTCAAATTGTGAAGAAACTGAGCCTCAGAGAGATGAAAAAACCAAGCCATCCAAAATCACACAGCTAATGATAGGAAAAACTGCGAGTCAGACCAAAGCCTGCTCAACTTTTAATTCATCCATTCCCTTTCTGTCTGTCCATTTTCTGCTCCTTGAGGGAAGCTTCATATTGAGGGGCTTCCCAAGTGGCTCAGTGGTAAAGAATCAACCTGCCAATGCAGGAGATGTGGGTTTGATCCCTGGGTTGGGAAGATCCCCTGGAAAAGGAAATGACAAGCCACTCCAGTATTCTTGCCTGGAAAATCCCATGGATAGAGGAGCCTGGTAGGCTACAGACCATGGGGTCGCAAAAGAGTTAGACACACTAAGCAACTAAACAATGACAACAACGACAAATCATATTTAGACCCTGAATGGATGCTGCCCTGAGCAGGTCTGAATGAGAGCAGGGTGGCCCATGGCATAATACTTGTTCAGTCCTGCTGAGCAGACCCTGGGAACCTGGCCCTGCTCCTAGGGCTGACTGTGGAAGGACAAAAACAACGCCTAAGTGGCACCCATGCTGTATAAGGAACTGTTCCAAGCATTTTGGATATAATAACTTTCTTAATCTTTGTGGTAACTTTGTGAAATAGGTATTGTTATAGATGTTATAGGCCTATTGTTATAGACCACTTTATAGATGAAAAAACTAAGGCCCCCAAAGGAAAATTGCCCCAGGAGAGAATTATCCATAAGTGTGAATACTAGGACACAGGAATCATTGTGAATCATTTTAGAAGCTGCCTACCATTGTCACAAAGTTAGTAAGTGCTAGAATAGGGGTTCAGAGTAGGCATTGGCACCCCACTCCAGTACTCATGCCTGGAAACTCCCATGGACGGAGGAGCCTGGTAGGCTGCAGTCCATGATGGGGTCGCTAAGAGTTGGACACGACTGAGCGACTTCACTTTGACTTTTCACTTTCATGCATTGGAGAAGGAAATGGCAACCCACTCCAGTGTTCTTGCCTGGAGAATCCCAGGGACAGAGGAGCCTAGTGGGCTGCCGTCTATGGGGTCTGCACAGAGTCGGACACGACTGAAGCGACTAGCAGCAGCAGAATGGGGGTTTACACCCAGACGTCTACTCGAAAGACCACGCTCTTAACCTCAAAACTATATGGCCTTTTTGTTTAGCAAGTGGTGATTGAATCCCTGATGTGTGCCTAGCCCTGTCCAAGGCACTGAGAGTGTAGAGGTAAAACTAATTCCTTGTCCAAGCTTATTTATTATTCTATACCAGGATTTCCAATTAACTGGGCATCAGTTGAGTAGCAGGATTCTTTGTCAAAGAGATGGAGCACAGGTCCAGACTCCAGGTAGAGATGGGAGACTGGAAACTGTCACAGAGAAGTGGTACAATGCAGGTGGAGTGAGGAGAAATGAGACCTGCTGGCAGTGCAGTTGCTCAAAAATCCTGCTTGGGCCTTTAGATCCCTAGTCTGGACAGGTGGCTTAGTTCTAAACCCTATAGAACAAGATTTGGGGCCTGAGCCTGTACACTGGTAGAAAGAGTCTCATCTGTCTCGTTGGCTCTGAGGAGTTCAGGAAGTAGAGGTAAGAGCTGCTGCAGTGGTTCATAGGTATACACACACAGAGCTTTTGTGTAGATATAACAGGAGTATCTCTCTAATATTAGTGCCTAAGATTCCTGTGTTAGTGTTTACTCACTCACCCTCACTCATGCACACTCACTCCTCCATCTCTTCATTCATTTTTAAATTCATTCATCTACTCACCCATTCTACACTACTCATTCATGACACCCATCTACTCATTCATTCTACACTACTCATTCATTCTGCACTACTCATCCATGAGCTGGATACAATTCTATTTGCCAGAACTCTTAGGGAGAAGTACTGTATGTGGTCAGAACCAATACTCTGATAAGCTGCTTGAAGTAAAGAGTAAGACACTCCCAAACCATGCTCAACAAACAGGAGATGGTGACTCAAATGCTCTTCCATGATGGTGGATGTGTTAAATGCAGACTTTGTTTTGCTGAGTTATGTGCAAGTCTGGGTCAGAGCTGAATTGCACAAGACATGAAGAAGCTGAGCCTTGCCAAAAAAATAACTGATCTGTTTGCCATGTCTGTAAGTCACCCCTTAAATACTTGTTGAATCTATTTCTACTGCATCTCCACTTCTACCACTCTAGTTCAAATATATCTTAGGTCTCACCTGAGCCATTGCAAAGATCTCATCAACCAGCCTGCCTGGTTGCCATCTCTACTTCCTCCAGTTTGTTCTCCACGTCACAGTCAAAGCGATTTTTCTAAAGTTCAGATAAAATCATGTTAATATCCTACCTCAAAATCTTTGATCCTAAAAAGATCAAATTCAAATTCCGTAGCATTGCGTTCAAAGCTCTTTCTAGTTTCATTGCCTACTCATTTCCCACAATTCCTTAAGTTCTGGAGTAGTCATGGGAAAAAACTCTTCCTTATGTCAAAATACCTTTCCTTCACTTCTCTGCTTGGAAAATTCTTATTTAGGAAAAATCCCTGTTGTCTTCCTTCTATTACCAAGTAACCACATCTTTAGGTGATGCTGCTGGACTTGGTAGAGATCCCCTCCATGGGAGTGGTTATGCCATCTACCACATTTCCCATTCTCCTCCTGGGCGTTTTATAGGATTGTGCTTTCTTGGGTGTGGGCATGTGACTTGCTTTGGTCAGTGAACAAGAAAAATGGAAGAGCCAAAACATGACTCACATATTTTCTTTCCTTCTCATAGCTGCTCTGTCAGTCTTTATCCTGGAACGAAGCAGACAAAGAGCAGAGCACCCAGCCAACTCTTAATGGATATGTAAAAATAGTGAAAGATAAAACCTTGTTATTGAAGCTGCTGAGATTTTGAGATTGCTTATTATTGAGTAACCCAGTCTATCCTAACTGGTGCACTATCTCTGCTTTGACATCTTTCATAGCTACCCTAAATCACCATACTTCTACTTTATCTGAATTGTGTGACACATTTTCTGTATACCACTTATTTGATAGTGATGACATTGCTAATTATTAGTTTGGTGGTATGTCTTAGCCACCTCTATACTTTTGCTGAGCTTTCCTGAGGGCAAGGATGATGCTTGTTCCATTTCTGTAACACACAAATTATGATTCATAGCCACGGCGAGATACTGAAATAGGTTGTAGGAGTCAGACAGACAGACTTGTTTTGAATCCCGATTCTTACATTTGATGGACAATCTCTGTGAACCTCAGTTTTCTCAACTGTAAAGTGGGAGTAATAATATGTACCTTACAGAGTTTTTCTAAAGTTTATGGATAATAGATGCAGCATATGTACTAATAATGGCATATTATAATTCTTTTGTTCCCTATTTGTTTTTAATATCATTACGGGTAAGTAAGTAAGTAAAGTCGCTCAGTTGTGTCCGACTCTTTGCGATCCCATGGACTGTAGCCTACCAGGCTCCTCCCTCCATGGGATTCTCCAGGCAAGAGTACTGGAGTGGGTTGCCATTTCCTTCTCCAGGGGCTCTTCCTGACCTAGGGATTGAACCCGGGTTTCCAGCATTCCAGGCAGATGCTTTAACCTCTGAGCCACCAGGGAAGCCATTACAGGTAGTGTTCAGTAAATGTCTGTAGATAAACCTTTCATTGACTGAGGTATAATGGTATGTGCATCAGACTTGGAATCAGAAGTCCTAGATTTAAGACATAGCTTTTTTTTTTTTTTAACCAGCTTTGTGTCCTTGGGAAAGTCACTTACCCTCTCTGCAGTTTTGCATTCTCAACTATAAAATGTAAATACTGATCCTTACCTCTGAGAGACTTTTTGTAAAATTTAAATGAGGTAATATATGAGGAATCTTTTATATGTGCTCCAGTATCACACATCTAAAACTATAATGATACAGATAAGACTGATTGGTTCCTGACATGAGGACTGTGTGGACATTGTGAAGCACCCCAGAGTATTCCATTAACGCTTTATTGTGGGGTTTGGCTTAGCTTGTTTGTGTTTGTCTTTCCAACTAGACTGTGAGCTGCTTGAGATAAAGAATTGTCTTAGTCATATATTATTTTTTAGTGAAAATGTTTGTTTCTCCTTGTATAAATAATACATGTTTAGCATTAGAAGACAATAAAAATACCTGAAAAAAATGAAAATCCTGATAATTCTTATCTTTCTTACAGAGATAGACACTATTAACCTTCTGATGTGTTTCTTTCCAGTTTTCTTCTCTGTAAATATCATTATGAAGCTGACATTACATTGCACATACAAGCATTGTTCCATCTTATATAAATAAACACATAACCATTCTAAAGTTGGATATATGTTAATGATACTTTTATACTGTTTAGAGTTGTAACCAAAATTTTTATGCATAAATATTAATGCTAGTCTGATTTTCTATTTTTGTAAAAAAGTTTTTAGAAGGAAAAATTTCCATGTCAAAGGGTACAAATATTTTTAATACTCTTGAGACTTCCAAATTGATTTCCAGAAAGACTGAACCAAGTTCCATTCCCACAAACAAGGTGTAAGGTTGTACATCTTACTACATCCTTGTCTGTAACAAGAATTATAATTAAAAACAAAAATCTTTTAATATAATAATTATCTATTTATAGTTCTTTTGTGAAATGTTCTTTCCTCCTGCTCATTTTTCTACTGGGATTTTAATTATTTTCTTATTAATTTCTATGGTGTTTCAAAAACCATTTTATTATAGTCTCCAAGTACAAGATAAATAATAGATGCTCCTTAAATATACTTTGGATTATTAGTTAATTGTCCTAGGAACTTTTTAGAAACAAAAACAGACTTTCTATGAGGCTGACTCCTTCCTTTTCCCACCTAGGACACAGCTGGGCAGGAGCGGTACCGGACCATCACCACAGCCTATTACCGTGGAGCCATGGGCTTCATTCTGATGTATGACATCACCAATGAGGAATCTTTCAATGCTGTCCAAGACTGGTATGAGATTCATTCATTCATCCATCAGATTGTTCATGAAACTCTAGCATGTGCTAAGCCCTACGCTATGTGTTAGGGAAAACCAGATGAATAAGACATGGCTCCTGTCTTCACAACGTTCACAGGTGAGCAGAGAGGATAGATCAGTGAGCAGGCAATGACAATATCCTGTGACAGGTGCAGTGATGAGAGTGGTACCCAGGCTGTAGAAACCTAGCTTGGGGAGTTAGGGGATGTGTCCTGGAATTGCTGACATACATACTACGGTTTGAAGATGGGCAAGAATTGGCCAGAGGGACAAATGGATAAGAATGTTGCAGAAAAAGAGTACAGATGTGCAAAGGCAAGAAGGTAGGTGAGAGGGTAAGAAGAGCAGAGGTCGTGAAGGATTTTATATGCTGGGGTAGGGAATTTGGATTTTATTTGTAGGTGAGGACATTTGAACCAGGAAACAACAGGTTCAGATGAGTGTTTTAGAAAAAATCATTCTGGACAGAGTACTAAGTGAATCCGCATATTGTTTTCCTACAAAGTTTATCCCTAGGCTGGGGGGTGGGGGTCAAGTTCATAACAGTTCAATATACAATAGAATCTGACAATTCCCTAGAGGTATAGCCCAGCCTCTGGGCCTCCAACCCCCCAGGCCACATCCCCATTGCTTGCATTACTGCCTGAACTAAACCCCCCTAACCCCAATCCTGGAAAAACTGCCTTCCATCAAACCAGTCTCTGGTGCCAAAAAGGTTGGAGACTGCTGACTTACTTCTTTCTCCCTGGAAAATTACTCACAAGGAGAAGGGAGCATGAAGAGAAGGAGAGGTGAAGAGGGAAGGCCAGGACTGGGTGGCCCTATTCAGTGGAGAGGATAAGAATGTGGAAGATGGAGAATCTGTGCCTGGTTCTTATCCACAGTCAGAGAGGCAGAGCAGGCCGGGCACAGCACAGCAGTGCTGGCCAGTGCCAAGCTTGTCTTCTGCTCTTTTTTTGCCCAACAGCTACCCTTTCAAGACTTCGCTTCTCCCGAGGAACAGTTGCCATGACTATGTGAGGCACCATTGGTTCCTTGGAGCCTTGAGCTGGGAGTGACCTTTCAGGCTGCCTACCTCCACTTCCCAGTTCTGAACAGCAGTCTAGGGTGCCACCCACATGCCTGTCACACATGTGTTCTCCTTCTCAGCCTCTTGGTCATTCCCTTCTTCCTCCTTTCTCCCTCTTTCCTTTTAACAACTCCTTTTCTCCGCCTTCCTTTTTTTCTCCTTTCCTCCCTCTCTTTTCTCTTCCTCTCTCATTATACCTTTTTTTCCTTCTGTTTTTTCCCTTCTTATTCTCTCCCTTCCCTCCAGTCATGACTTTTCTCTCCTCCTCCCTTGTCCCCTCTCTCTATCTCCTCCCATCCTCACCTCCCACCATGAAGAGATTAGCTCTTTCTTTAAGTATCTCCACACTGCCCATTCCCTGCCAGCCTTGACCTCCTTCCCTTTCTCCATCAGTCCCTGTTCATCCTGCCTCAGGAACACAGTGACTTTAACACCTGGTGACGATTCCTCCAAGAATAACCTAAGTTGCTAATCTAGGAGCTGAGAGTGGATGGAGGTGGGAGGAAGGAGGAAGATGACAGAAGAGTGGCACGGGAGACACAGGGAGTTGGCTTCAGGTCCCTGCCTTGAGGCTGAAGACTGTCTGTCTTTTCCAAGCTCTGACCTTCAGTTTTGCCTCTGGGAAACTTGGTCCCAGCCTAGCACCCATCTGCCATCAAAGCCTCAGTGCCCAGCACAGAACCTGGGTCTCTGTAGTTTTACCACAAATGGTGGTTGACTGAATTCCATCCATTGAGGAAGTGGCTTTTCACCCTTAAAGAGAAGATGGGTAGTGAAATCAGCTTGAGGAGCAGGGTTGGTAGTTGGTCCAGTCTGCAGTTAAGGTTGAGTTAGATTGAATGTCAGTATCAGGATAGGATCAGAGTTTATTTAGATCTGCTTCAGGATTAACTATTTGCTGGCCCCTTCCTTCATCAGACATTCACTGACTTCTCTGTGCTCTATGCTGGGCGGGGCTGGTACCACAAAGATGGGGCTTCCCTGGTGGCTCAGTGGAAAAGAATCCACCTGCCATTGCAGGAGATGTGGGTTTGATCCCTGGTGTGGGAAGATCCCACATGCTGTGGAGCAGCTAAGTTCGTGCCCCATAGCTACTGAACCTGTGCCCTAGAGCCCAGGAGCTACAACTACTGAGCCCATGTGCTGCAGCTCCTGAAGCCTGCACTCTCTAGAGCCTGTGCTCTGCAACAAGAGAAGTCACGACAACGAGAAGCCTGTGCAGGGGATTGAAGAGTAGCCCCCACTCGCTGCAACTAGAGACAAGCTTGCATAGCAACAAAGACCCAGTACAGCCAAGAATAAAAAATAAATACATAAATAAAATTATATATAAAAAAGAATAAACCTATCTCTGCCCTCAAGGAGAGACATAAATCCAGCCAAATGTAATAACAGATGCCACAGTAAAGGTGTAGGGAAATAAAAGGGGAGGGAGGTAACTGTTTCTACCTATGAGGTGTTGGGGAACAGAGTTAGGCCTGCTTCACAAAAAATGTATGCTCAATATAAAGGTCTGGTTTTATCTCCTCTATTTAAAAGTTTATTTCTCATTATAGAAATAACACATGCTCACTTTCAAAAACTTGTCGAGAAAAGGTTTTTTTATTGGCTTGTGGGATTGCAACCTTGTTGAAGGGGCTTCTGTGAGCTTCTTGGGGTCCTTTCTGGCCTAGGAGGGTGTCGATAACACAGTCCTCTTCCTGTCTCTCTTTAGGGCTACTCAGATAAAGACCTACTCCTGGGACAATGCCCAGGTCATCCTGGTGGGGAACAAGTGTGATATGGAGGAAGAGAGGGTTGTTCCCACTGAGAAGGGCCAGCTCCTCGCAGAGCAGCTTGGTATGTGCATGACACATGTGGGTGCATGTGTGCACTGGCATGAGGCAAATGGAGGGAATAAGTGTGTGTTTGTATTTGGGACATTAAGGATGTGCTGTGACCCTGAATTATGTGCATATGTGCTCTGTGTGTGTTGTTTCATATTTAGGGCATATACATGTGTGCTTCATGCTAATGAATTCTAGGTAATGAATTATTTATGATACATGTATATTTTGTTACACTGGATGTATAAATAAAATTTAAATATATGAAATCTTTTTTTAAACCAGTTCCTTCCACAAAGGATTTGAGGTATCTTATAACATTGTCATAGTATATCAACCAAAAAATGAGACAGTTGGAGCAAAGGGAAAAAAGGCAAGAGTAGGAGAACATAAGAGAAGGCCAGGGGTGAGATAACTATATTTTGTAAGTTTTGGGGCATGTGCAAGAGCTGGACTGAAATAGTCACTTTGAGCTTCCTAGCAGCCATTGCAAAGAGGAAAACATAATCAGTTACATGGTTCAGAGATGGTCCTTAAGATAGAAACAAACCCATTATTCCAGAGAAGCACTGCTCTCCACTGACAACAGTAGACTGAGTGCATGTATGCTCAGTTATATCTGACTTTTTGTGACCCCATGGACTGTATGTAGCCTGCTAGGCTCCTCTGTCCATGGAGTTTTCCAGGCAAGAATACTGGAGTGGGTTGCCATTTCCTTCTCCAGGGGATCTTCCCGACCCAGAGACTGAACCATGTCTCTTGCATTGGCAAGCGAATTCTTTACCACTGAGCCACTTGGGAAGCCCGGCAACTGTAGAACAGACTCTATATGCTGAGTGTGATGATGTTCTAAATATCAAACATCCTTTATAGCAACTACAACACTGAATATCGTAGGCTGTGTCTTACAATTTCTGTCAGTGTAAACTGATGTTTTGTCACCAAAATATAATTCACAGCAAAAGTGATTGTATGAAGTCATGAGACAATGTAGATTAAACATGCTGCTCAATGATGCTCTTTTTCCAAGGTTAATGCACCTTGATCCTTGTGCTCCAGTGAGACCCAGGTGTCTCAGGTATGTCTTAGTGGCCACACAGCAGGACACCTACCTACACCTGCTTAAAAGAGAAGCTTTTCTTTTCTTTTCCCTATTGGGGTTTAATATAGGCTCACCTTAGATAAGTCTTCTTTTAGAAGAATATGTGTACTGCTTAACTTTTAGCCAGTCTCCCTAAGTATTTCTCACAACCTCAGTGCTGTAAGTATTAAGGAGAAGGGAGTTTAAAGTTATATTCTCTGCCAGTTTCTGAAGTTCAGATATTTGGGATGGTAGGTGGGTAAATTGTGTAATATACAAGTGTGAATTTGTGTTGTATATATTTGTATTATGTATATTACGAGGACATGTATAGTGGAGTGTCGTATACTACTTTCTTCCTTCCTTCTCCTATTCTCCAGTGTGGCCTGGAATAGAAATCAGCACACTGAAGGTGCTTAATAAATAGGGAGGGTGGGCCATTTGGCTCTTGATGGTTCTTACCCCATCACAGGGCCCACAGAATGTGTCTATACCCATTTCCATGGTTCACAGGACAGTAAACATGTGGCGAAGCCCACACATGGGTGACCTCTGGCTATCTTATGCCTTCAGCCTCTGTCTCCGAGATGCCCTGCACTTTCCCTGGACAAACAATGCCACTTCTGTTTGACTCTTTTTTATCCCCCATCTCCCACTCTTATCTAGCTGTTGAACCCCCACTCAACTTTCAAAACACACCTCCCCCAGCTCTTTTCTTGGTTCCCCCACTTAGAGTACCGTATGCATGCAACAGTCACAGTACCCATCTCCCTTGGGTGCACGTTTCCTTATCTGTCTCCAGAAAGCTTCATGAGGACAGGAAATGAGTCTTGTTTATCTTTATACCCATAGTGCCTGGCATATGGTCTAGCAGTGAGTAAACACTGTAAAAATATGTTTTGATTAAAATTTTATGGAGTCAGTTATTTGGCTACTTCATTTTACTTCATTCTAATTATGACTTCCTGAGCTCCTACTCCATGCCAAGTACTGTGCTGCAAAATAGGCCATGTTCCCTGGTCTGAGACAGAAACTGTGATAAGCCAGGTGATCAGTGCTGTGATAGAAGGATGCGCCAGGGGCTGTGCACACAGAGGAGGCATCTATTCAGTTTGGGTCAGAGAACGTGAAGCCCATGCTGAGTCTTTTTTTTTTTAATTAATTTTGATTTGAGTGCAGTTTGCTTTGCAATGTTGTGCTATTTTCTGCTGTACAGCAAAATGAACCTGCCATACATACACATACTATCTCCTCCCTTTTGAATGTCCTTCCCATTCAGGTCACCACAGTACATTACAAGGGAGTTCCTTGTGCTCTACAGTGTGTCTTCATTAGTTATCCATTTTATGTGTCGTATCAAGAGGTAACTCATTGAAAAAGACCCTGATGCTGTGAAATACTGAAGGCAAAAGGAGAAGAGGGCAGCAGATGGTTAGATGAATTTGAGCAAAGTCTGGGAGATAGTGAAGGACAGGGAAGTGTGGCATGCTGCAGTCCATGAGGTCGAAAAGAGTCAGACACTACTTAGCAACTGAACAACATCAATAGTGTATATGTGTCAATCCTAATCTCCCAGTTCTTCCTACCACCTTCCCTTTCCCCTTGGTATCCATGCATTTGTTCTCTACTTCTGTGTCTCTATTTCTGCTTTGAAAGTCTTTAAAATATTTTTTAAATTTATTTTATTTTTGGCTGCACTGGGTCTTTGTTGCTGTACTTGGGCTTTCTCTAGTTGCGATGCTGAGCTTCTCATTGTGATGGCTTCTCTTGCTGCTGAGCATGGGCTCTAGGGTGCTTGGGCTCAGTAGTTGTGGTACACAGGCTTAGTTGCTCTGCAGCATGTGGAATATTCCTGAAGCATGGATTGAATCCCTGTCCCCTGTATTGGCAAATGGATTCTTAACCACTGGACCACCAGGGAAGTCCCTGATTTGCAAGGAAAACAGAGCTGGAGGAGTCAGGCTCCCTGACTCCACATTAGGCCTTGGAGATAAGTAGGAGCAGTCAAGTGAGGAAGAAAGGCAAGGACATTCCAGGCACAGGGAATAACTCTGGCAAAGGCAAGGAATAGCCCTGTGTATCTCAGTTCAGTTCAGTTGCTCAGTCATGTCCGACTCATTGCGACCCCATGAATCGCAGCACGCCAGGCCTCCCTGTCCATCACCAACTCCTGGAGTTCACTCAACTCACGTCCATCGAGTCAGTGATGCCATCCAGCCATCTCATCCTCTGTTGTCCCCTTCTCCTCCTGCCCCCAATCCCTCCCAGCATCAGAGTCGTTTCCAATGAGTCAACTCTTCAAATGAGGTGGCCAAAGTACTGGAGTTTCAGCTTCAGCATCAATCCTTCCAAAGAAATCCCAGGGGTGACCTCCTTCAGAATGGACTGGTTGGATCTCCTTACAGTTCAAGGGACTCTCAAGAGTCTTCTCCAACACTACAGTTCTAAAGCATCAATTCTTCGGCACTCAGCCTTCTTCACAGTCCAACTCTCACATCCATACATGACAGGAAAAACCATAGCCTTGACTAGACGGACCTTAGTCAGCAAAGTAATGTCTCTGCTTTTGAATATGCTATCTAGGTTGGTCATAACTTTTCTTCCAAGGAGTAAGCATTTTTAATTTCATGGCTGCAGTCACCTGTGTATTTAGGGAACCATAAATCACTGGATTGTGTGAGTCTAGAGTAGTGCTTCCCCAGTTGAGAGATTCATGTCACTGGGTGTTCAAGATAATTTTATGTATATATTTTGGTGTATATTAGGAAAAAATATAATTAGCATCTCAAGCCTTTAAGGTTAAACAAGACTGTTTTTAAAAGGTGAGTTAATTTTATATTAGGAAAAAATATAGCCAGCATGCCAAGCCATTATGACTGATGTTTTTAAAAGGTGAGTTTGTTAAACATTTATTAGGTATTTACCATGTGCCAGGCCCTATTCTAAGTGTTTTAAAGTAATACTCATTTAATTTAAAAGTACCTAATTTAATTTAGGTACATTTCTAATAGAGATGAGAAAACTGAGGCACAGAAAAGTTGAGTAACTTGTTTAAGATCACGTAGCTAGTAACAGGTAGAGTCAGAATTTGAATTCAAGTAGTAGTCTGCCTCCAGAGCTGGACTTTTAACCACTTAACCTCACTATACAGTGAATAGAATAATAATAGGTAATATATATTGAGCCAGGCATTATATGAAGTGCTTTGTGTTAATCATCTCTTTTAATTTTCAACATAACTCTTTAAGATAGGTCAAGTTCAGCATAGGTTCATGAGATTCTTGCTTAAGATTATGCATTTCTGAAGCGACTTAGCAGCAGCAGAGCCAATAAAGGGGCTTCCCCAGTGGCTCAGCAACAAAGAATTCGCCTGCGATGCAGGAGAGGCCAATTTGGTCCCTGGGTTAGGAAGATCCTCTGGAGGAGGAAATGGCAACCCACTCCAGTATTCTTGCCTGGGAAATCCCATGGACAGCAGAATCTGGCAGGCTACAATCAGTCCATGGGGTCACAAAGAGTCTGACACAACTTAAGTGATTTAGTGCACGCATGTACACACATATATACACACACACAGAGCCAATAAAGATCTATCTAATTTATGTAGACAGACAGACGGAAGTGAGATTAATTCTTAGTACAGAGTTTAGGAAGACACTTAAAGAGGGCATTAATGAATTGGTTAGCTTGCCTGGAGAATCCCAGGGACAGGGGAGCCTGGTGGGCTGCTGTCTATGGGGTCACACAGAGTTGGACACGACTGAAGTGACTTAGCAGCAGCAGCAGCGTAGGTCAAGGTAACCCATCTCAGTCCTACTGAACTTCCTGAGCTTTTCTCTACTGCTTACCAGAACTCAGCTATTTACATGTCTGTTTTACACTATTCCTCAGCAGTAGTCGGGGTTATGTCTAATTGTTTTCATTATCCCAACCATCCAGCACAGGATACTCATTCACTCATATATTTATACACTGAAAAATATTTATTGAGCATATACTCTGAGACAGGTTGTATCTTGGCACTTAGGTGTGATTCTTACTATCATGGAACTAATGGGGGAAAGAGACATTAAACAAATAATCATACAAGTAAATATATAATTAAAAATTTGTAAATGGGTAAATTGTACGGTATGCAAATTATATCTCAATAACACTGTT